>NW_026861616.1:0-60257 GCF_026571515.1 Ruditapes philippinarum
TCAAAAGAGGCGTGATTCTGTTAATACGCAGTATTTCCATATTCTATGACGTATCAATTGGCTATGGCGATAAACATAAAAAAGTAAAATAATAATGTGGTAGAAGCGTAAAAGTCTGAAACACAGTCGAAGTTAAAAACATTTTCTTGAAGTTCATAATACGTCCGAAGTAAGGCTTTTTACAGTATCTAGATACTTTAATGATTGCTGCTGAAACAGGAAAAAAAGCTGACCAAAACATTTCGTTTCGCTTTGTATCTTTGTGTTGCAGTGGCACAATATGATTATACATGCATCTTTGATGGATATTGACCCTACAATAACAGAACAACATATGAATATTTTAATGAGTAATGAGACAGTGACAACTTTGAAAATACTCTCTGTTATCAAAAGCTCAAGAAAAACGTCATTATATGATGGTTTCGTGGAAATTTCATGGAATAAGTAATCTTTACACACCCCCAATGAACTCGTAATTCAACCTTTTTAGGACTGTAGGACATTTATTTTGACTATTAAACAACCTAAAGAGACTTTTATAGTTTCCATTAACAACCAATTAAAGTTTTACAGAATTGTATATATTGTTAAATTTGTCGGTTTGGACTTTGTTTAGGAATTCTATTTCCCTCTATTTTGATGTTCTGCACATTTATTTTGAAATCGCATTTACCCAATTTTAAATTCTTTAAACTTTCCCATGCACTTTTGTTCATATATTAAAAGTGTCGCAGTTTTATTTGACAATCAGAATACTAAGGTCTTACTCAAAACATGATACAGCACGTGACTTGTATATTGTTCTTGTTGTTGTAGATGTTGTTTTTATTCCTTTTCTTTTTTTTTTAAATTATTTTATATGTTTAACAAAGTTTTGAACATGATATACCGGTATATATATTTAGAAGTTTTAAGCATTGCTCGCATAATGAGTGATATGAATGTATGTATATGTATAAGATAATGGTTTCAAATCTTAATACTTTCTCCCACTAGAATATTCAAACACCAAACCTGTTAAGTGTACATTATAAAACACATTAGCACGTCCTCATATTGCTCTGTTTATCTCCCAAACGACAAACGGTTTGTACCTATATTTAATGTAATGTTTCTTTTGTACGAGTATTTGTGTTTTTTTTAGACTTATGATATAAGTTAAATCTTTCAAAACTGATATGGTAACACCTGATAGACAAGTTCAGCCTTATTGTGCTAGTCAAATTGTCAAGAGAATAATACCATTTATATGTTATCTCTGTTGTCTTTTCAACTTATTTATTTGGCCAATAAGACTGATAGAAATGAGTTCAAGTTATTGTATTCACTTCCACACTTGTTTCAATTGTACATTAATTAATTCGGTACTTCTTCTTTTGGCATTTTATTAATTCGGTACTTTTTCCTTTACCATTTCAGAATATCAGAATAAAAAAATCAGAATTCAAAACAATAATAAATACTTAAATAGTATAATCTTTTTGCTCTGAAGCTTAGTATGAGGCGTCAACATATAGATACATTTTTATAATAAATAGATATAAAGTTAAATGAATGTTAGTGTAGCCTTAGAAATAGAATCCGTTGTTTAAGATCTGAAGAAAGGCTTAATTTTTATAACAAACAAGATCAATTTAAATTGCTTTCAATGTTAAATGAAAATAGAGAATTTTCCTCTATACTCTACTAATGCATTTCAATCTTACATTATTTCTTCTTTAGTGTTTTCTTAGAAATAATGTTGTTTTCCTCATTTTTCTTTACGTACTTTGCGTAATAAAGAATAAATGTGGACCTAAAAATTTCTAGAAAGATCCATACTGTTCAAACACTTTTGTTGTTCGATACATAAAACAATCGTATTTTCTATTTACAAATACATTTTAGGTGATCAGACGGGATTAAGTACTCGTATATGCTATTTTTAAGACAGATGTTGTGCAGATGAAGTGGACAATCATATTTCTACCTAAAAACATATTGGGCATAACACATACAGCCATTGACCTTCTGGGATTTGAAAGAAAAATCTAGAAAAAAAGCTGATTCATTGATGAAGCAATAAAGACTAAAATATGAAAATGATGCAATATACAGTTTGATTCAGATTTCTTTTCATGATAGATAAAAGTGCAGAATCTAATACATCTTCTAGCATCAGCTAAAGCAGTATTCAGTCCTCATCACCAGTGTCCTGCCTCCCTCCAGCGCAGACTAAGATACCTTGGATTGTTACATGTTGAAATTGCCGTTGTTAGTTACTAAACATTAAATTCTGATTAATTTTCGAAAATATGCATTCAACATGCATTCGTTAAGATATAATTGTTCATTTTTAAGCTAGAAAAAAAGTTATCAACTGTAGTTTTATGAAATAAACATAAAGCAAATTTTGATATATTTTTTTTTTTATTTCAACTGGTTCCTAATGGATTAAATGGTTGTTTTATGGGATTATTGTTTGCCGAAAACTATTAATTAGATAAAAGTTTGCAATCGTGAGAAATTGTACATCAAATGGTATCACTATATATTTTTACGTACTTTGAAGTTACTTTGATAATTTCTGAAGCATTATTTGAAAATGTGCATTTTGTATGCATACATCGTGACATTTTCAAGTCGAGTACTTTTAGGCAAGTGCGTATGCTCAGATGTGATGCGAGCGTATGTTTATTAAGATTTTCTATTGTCATACACGTCCCTCTTTATGTAAACGTAAGAGCAAAGAATTTCAACACTATATAAACTCCATTAATGACATAATCTTTCACGTCCGTTTTGTGGATAATAAAATTACCTTGCTTACACGATATAGAACGGTTTGTTTATTATGTTACATATTATAAAATATGATTTAGAATTTGATATGTAAGGCTGGCTACTTTTGCACTCGATCTTTACATATGTTAAAATCATTTGCTCATTTCCATATATTATAATTAACTTGTTAACATGGTAACGTTGTTTATGAACACATTTACTAGAATTCTATGGGTATATTTACAGTTAAGTCAAATCAGACATTCTTAAAGCACGATGT
The DNA here is from genome assembly GCF_026571515.1 of Ruditapes philippinarum. Taxonomy (NCBI): domain Eukaryota; kingdom Metazoa; phylum Mollusca; class Bivalvia; order Venerida; family Veneridae; genus Ruditapes; species Ruditapes philippinarum. The sequence continues at coordinate 3,047 of NW_026861616.1, forward strand.
CATGAGTTTGAAATATGATTGTCATTTTAGTAAGTATTCATAGAACAAAAAAGAAACAAGCATACGCAATCAACAACATAATTTGCATAATTCCATGGCTAATCGAAAGTACAAGCGTCCTCGTTTACTTGATAACAATTATCAAATTAACCGTTTATGTGTGGAAAAATACGACACACACGATGTAATTTATGTTTGTCTAAAGCATTGATAACTTAAAGAATTCAGCGCAAAGCGGACATGACAACGAGAGACACTTACCAATTTCACTACTTAAAACGAAATCAATTTATTTAATAAATTAATCGTGGTTATTCTTAATAGACTAATGAAATTCCATTTTAAAAGTAAAATTTGTTTGTTTCTTCTTGTCCCGGTTAGGGACTTAGATATTGAAAATGTACATCCCCGAGTCTATCCGCAACATGTACCTATTATTTGGAATAATGTAGCAGTTAAGAATCGTTAACTTAGCAAGTAAAATGGGGAAATACAGAATCCCTTAAGAAAGGCAAACACGACAAAATTGAAAATGTTGCAGGCTCGGTTTGATTGAGCCTGTTCATGGACGGTACTGGAAAGTGCAAGTAACCGTCCATGCCCCCTAGCACCGGCTTAGCAGAATTCAACATTTAAACACGAAAAATGGTGAATTTTTGAATTTAGAGACATCCGCAGATGTGTTCATACGGCGATTATCATGGAACCTTCAATGTGACATAGTAGTGCCATTCCATGAAAAGCGGCGTATGGTCCCCAAGTAAAATAATGCGTGTGCCCTAAACGAGAAAACAATGGGCGGAACTAAATAAAATGGAATTTTGAAAGGGGATCTGGGGTGTTATGAAGCCTGCGTATCACAGATAAGACGTCAAAAGAAAAATTTAAAAAGCAGGCAACATATCATAAGGGTGATTATACAGTATTCAAGTAGAAATACTGAAACCACCCAAGTTGAAAAAAGGCCAAATAGAAACCCGGGTTGAAGAAGCTACATATTACTCTGATCGTGTGACAAACATTTTTGTCTAAAATGATACAACATTTACATTTATAAAAATATGTTTCTCTAATATTTAAATAAAGCAAAGGGAAAAATAAATCTATACGATGTAAATAAAAATAAATGTAGTAATTCAAAATTAAAAGATGTCTGAACTTTGTCCTGATGATGACGTAGTACGTATTTCTTTTTCTAAAACGTATGCGATCATGCCTGGAACAGTTGTTACTTATTATTTTCAGACATTAAGGCTTGATGTACTTTTAACAAGGGGTACATGTTCAAGTTGTAACAAGCGGATCTGACCAGAAACAGAGAAATATATGTCGATACTTGGACAAACGATGTTATTCCTATATTTAAAGACGTGTCCTGGTGACATTAAAATGAGTTTTGTTTGAGACTGTAGGAGGTATTTATCCTCAAGTTTGTAGTCAATAACTGAAATTTAGCCACTTCTCGGGTAACCCTATACACCAATTACTATAATCAACTTGTTTTATTGCAATTTCTGTCTGCTGCAAAAGAAGAAGGAAAATGCAGAAATATTTCCGATGCGAATTAATGCTGCGGTAGATGGATATTAGATTATGTAAGAAACGTATCATATAAAACGAGAAACGAGTTAAGAAATGGTGGAGAAGTTAAATCCACATTTTGGTGTTTGAGTAATTTACCATTATATTATCTTTATATGCAAAGTATGGCTATGATTTAGAAATGTTTTAATTCCCCATAGGTTTTTCAACATCTTTTCTTCTCAATCACACTGCTTTGTTTACATTTTAGCCCACAATGTTCTGGAATTTAATCAATATACACATGATCAGGTAACTATTTGGAAACCTATCAGTTGTCATTTTGGAACGTCTGTACAACAAGAATTACAATATTAAACAAGTCCTTACATGTTAAAACCGGTATTTAGCTTTAAGGAATAGAATAAAGAACTAGTACCCTACAAACAAGAAGATTTGCTCTTGTACTTCTCGATGCTTCCGTCTGTTGACATACTAACATATTCGAAGATCAAACAAAGTTTGAATAACTCATTTTATCTAGTAGCTCTCATCTTTGTTTTTGCAGCTTAAAAGCATAATTGTCATTCTTAAAATTGACAGAGAGAATAGTATAATATTGGAACCTCAAACTTCAAAACATTAAATATTTATGGCTTAGTTTGATTGAGGCTGCTTCTGGACGACAACGGTAGATGCAAACTACCGTCAACACTCCCTGGCGACCATTTGAGCAGAACTCAAAACATCTTTATCAACCAAGAAAACAACTCTACATTTTGAAATAATTACATCGGTAACGTTTCAAAATAAATCCTCACAAAAGTCACTTCTTTAACAATTGAGAGACCAATAATATCAAACCAATTTTTAGATAAAGAATCCCCTATAATATAAAATTATAAGGAAATATTTATCAAAATGTCTTGAAAATTATCTTAAAATAACTTGTAAGAAAGTGATAATGTAATTTAAACTTTAGTTTGACGTAATGAAAATGAGATCCCTTAGCTGCATTTTAACCACATTGTATAAATGTTAAGTGTTTTTTGAGAATACCATAGACAGCAAACATTTACTGCGGGTAAAAAATTTGAAATTACTTTATCATTTAAATAAATCATTGTAATTTACCGATAGAGTGAAGGATTCCTGAGAGGCCCAGAGACTATCGTTGTTAGTACGTTCAATACGTGCGAATTTACTACATGACATTTTGGACAGTAAGTAATGTAAGATAAGTAATAACAGCAGCATCAACAACAATCACTGCAAGGAAAAGAAACAATATTATCTAGGCAAGTTTAAAAATGAATGCATCGGCAACATTGTTCCGAATTGTATGTATGTAACAGACCAATCCTACCAAACCAGATGCATATCTGGACATGTTAATCTAATTTTTGTTTTTTATGTTGTGCCAATGTGCCATCAAAACGACTATTGTATGTATATTTATGCGGTAATTATTGTCAAGATGAAAAGAAAATATCAGTGTTTTCTTACTTATTGGAAACCGTGTGATTGTCCAAATTGATATAATCAACCTTTATTACAACATTTGAATTTTGTGATAGAATTAGAGTGAAGCAACATTTTTGTCTGAATGCTCGCAATTTTAAAATTATTATCAATGAAAAATGTGTTGTTTTTTTTGTGATTCAGTGGACATTAATATATCTTAACATTTATGTTAATGTTTTCTTTTTGACAACACTATTTGAATATATGATGAAACGTTTAATTTGAAATGATCTTTCCAGGATGTTCTTTGATATTTCTTTCTAGAAATGTTGTGTTTATCAATTATTTTTTTTTAATTCTTCTGTAGAAAAATATAGAATAATCTAGCTATAGAAAACAGTATCTACTGGAAAATAAACTATTATTATACAAACTTATATATTGTAGATCTAGATAACTTAGCACTTTTGTTTGAAAAATCATACAAGCATTTCATCAGCAATTTTGGAGGTTGCAAAAGTCAAACAGTTAAATTACTTACACAAGACAGATGAATACTTTTGCTTATTTAGTTTCACTTTTTATAAACCTTTTTTTAATTATTATAAAATTAATGATATTTCATATATGAAACCTTATTTTGATTCCGCACCATAATGAGTTTTTTAATAAATTGATTTATTTATTCTAAACTAATGAATTTCACGTGACAAATACGGGAATATTACCATTGATAGACAAAACACCGAAACACTCATCTTATGACTGTTTTTCGATGTTAATTTTTGGAAAAGCTCAAATACGAACACTTATGTCAAAAGAACAATTTTATGTGTTAATAAGATGTATAAATACAATTGGTAAGGAGTCAAAATGTTTAAACAATATAATTTGACATATCACCAATCTTATAAATCTGTCTCCACATATCTTAGGAAAGCATTATTTCATGGAATTAGCCATCTCATCTCTTTTCACTTCATTGCAATATGCAAATAAAATGATTTATGCAGACTAAGCACATTTAGAGAACATCCTGCTGTTTAAGGCGTAATCCATAATTTTCATAAAAGTTCGGTTTTATATCGAATGCTGCCGAAAAGAATGTTAATGATGTGTTTCGGGGTTATATTTTCAAAACAAAATGAATATAATGCAATCATATTCACGGGTTATTATGACACACGAGATGTATAAATTATGAAATCATTCTCTGTATGAAAGTTCATAAGAATATTATCAATATCTGGAAAAATATGACCCCTCGGAAGTATTAAAACAGCAAAATAACATGAAAATTGCAGCCTCGGTTTCATCGAGCCGGTACATGAGGGATAATGAAAAAGCGCAACATCCCTTAAGCCTTCTAGCACCGGCTTGATCGGTACTCAATTTTAAACGCTAGACACACTTTTGAAACGATTTCTTTCTTGCGGTTCCACTTTCTCCTGTTCATTTTTCCGGCTTATGATGATCACATAAACTCATTACAATGCCCGTGTTCTTCTTATTCTAATATGCGTACTTCAAAGATATGGACATCTTTACTGTATCAATTATATGAGAATATTTAAGCAGTTTTGTTTCTAAAATACTTATAATAATTGCTGTCAATATCACCCAGTAATATGATAAGATAGATGACTGTTAATCGTTCATAACGTTTTATTTTTCAAACTAATTAATAACTAAAAGTGGAGTAAATTACGGCCGCATATGTGTGTACTGTCATATAAGTCCGAAACTGTTTTATGATGCACTCAACACGATAACGATTTTCTTTTTTGTTCCACAAAATTGTATAATCAATGTAGCATATTTCTTTTTTATTCTATGATTCTATGTGCAATTTGCAATATTTTATTTTTGAAATAAACACAGGACTATGATTATGCTAGTCTAGAGTCTGGTTTTATGACATTTAGTTACACATTTGTTTATGATATAGGGTAAACTTCATGTAATAACGCGATATTGCATATAAAACTATCTTATTATTTACACATTACTGTTTGATATGAGATATAGAAACTAGGATGTATTGTCCCTGCAAGTGTTTGCTTAACTAGATGTCAGAACAGTATGTAAAACCGTTTTGCCTCTTGGTATGATAATTGCTGCGAAACAGTTTACTTATCGCAGTTGTTTATGGGCATTTGGTATAACAACATGTGTATTACTTTGTTGATTTGGTATTAAAATATGTTTTACATCAAAATATTACGGGAAATGGTACGCGACTATTCCATTTAACACATTTTAATTGCAGAATGCAGAGAAAATTAGATAAAGATAAACTTGAACTTGAAAAATGATGAATTTGTTCATGTAGTGTACTCTTTTTTTTAAATATTATTGTGCCTAAAGATGTCTTATCGACTAAGTGCTTGTCTGAAAGAGTTATGGACAATTTACTAACTAGACTAATTAAAAAAAGACATCTAGGACTCCAAACATAATTGTCTCAAAAGAAAGGTTTAAAATTCTATCAGAAAACATTTATTTGGCTAGAAGTAAATGAGCAAAAATATTCTTTTTAGAAGCTTAATGCACCAAATGCATGTCCAGTAAAGAATAAAACGCATTTTTGCTAAAAGTTTGTTTAGTTAACTGTTAATCTTTTTCACAAACGTCTGAGATCATAAACGCCTTTTAAGCTAGTTTTTAAGAAAGGGCGAAAAACAAGAGATGTTATTGTTTGTCTATGTTTAATTCAACCATTCTTTACTACTTCACCTTTTGAATAATATCAGTAATTTCCAAATTTTGTTAGAAATCCTGCCCTAATAATAATGCAATATGATTGTAAAGGGTAGAGCATAATGTCTTAATCATTTTGATATAATATAATGTTAACAAAATACCACACAAAAATATGTAGAAAAAGTTAGTTTGTTTAACATAATTAAATTATTCTAGACATGTTATTTTATTCAATAAGAGTGTAAATTTAAAGACTCATGTTTTAATTTCAAATAACGTGTAAAGAAATCTCGGTCAAATTGTGTAAGGCTAAATCCCCCTTTTTGATGAACAGGTTGTATTGCATTTTCCTGACAGAATACCGTAAACTTATATCAAAGCTATAAACATTTCACAAAGAACACAAAAATCATGTAAGAGCGTGGTGGAATTTAGAAATGTCATTTAAATCGCCTTCGCCGCCTTCCTATTATAGCCCTTTAAACTGATTAAAAAATACAATTGTCAACACCATTTGTTACTGATAGCATGCACGCGGTTTGATTAAATTGCATCTAATGGAAACGCCTGCAGAACGTTTCTATGCCGAGGTAGCTTGATATCCTGTTAAAGATTAACTTGTATTTCAATTGGTTTTTTCTTTCTTTGGTGTCATGTTAGTATTATTAATGTTGTCATGTAGTTAATAGTAAACTTTCTAAAGAACAGAACCATTGTGATAGATTGTTGTCATCGCACAATACAGCAATATATAATTCAAGTTAATAGTTATAAAAAATGGTAAAAACAGACTGAATCATCGATTAAACGGAGGTTAATTAACATATATGTCTGTGGCATGTTCATGTTTGACTTTTAAAATTAAACTTCTTAAAGAAAAAGAAAATTGGGATATTTTTCGAGAGAAATGAAAGTTAAACCGTACATATGAAATGACATCAGATTCGCTCTTACTCAGTCTGTCTGTGAGAAATAAAGCAAAGTACAACCTAGCACCGGTCCAATAGCTAACAACTGAGAGTACTGGAATCGATAATCCTGAAACCTAATGCAGTAAAACAATTTTAATGTGAACTTAATATTGAATAAATTACAGCTACGCAACAATTAAACGATTTTCTTGAGTCATTGCTTATTTCGAAAAGAATGTTTTTGATTCTTAAAGATACTAGTAATATAACGGTTTTTTTCAGGTTGATTTGTTTTTCGTTTTCAATCAATAACGCTTGTATCTTTCTACAAAATGTGCAAATATTCTTTAATGAGCGCGTAAGTAGATGGCGCATTTTAATCATTCACTCGAAAAACATGAAAACTGAAAGAAAATTGGTGGCTATATTTGTGAAAAAATTGTTTTTAGTCGATGGAATTGCGTTTGAGAGCAACGTATCAAAATTGTTAAAATTAAATCATTTAGATACATTACATGTGTTTACATTTTGCTTGAAATGTCCAAATATATGTTCATTCGACTTCAATAGAGTTTATATGTAATTTATTGAAAGTACCTAAACGATTATGTTCTGAAAGATGAAATCATACCGTTTGGTCTATTCATATTTTAAGTTCACAAAAAATAAAAACAAATAGAATGAATGAATGAATGAATAAATTGTGACCTGTCATATGTTATTTTTCTTTTTCTCTGAATAAACCCGCATATTCAACAAAACAATTTATTACTCTAGGCACGTCTGTTATGTCAAACTAAAAGATATACGTTATTTTATTATAATCATGATAAATTCCTTCTTTTCGAAATAATTTTGAATTTCCTTAAGAAATACGCCTTCGTAAAACCTTAAGTAAAATAAATCGCAACACACATAATACATGTAATATTAACATTTACTTTTTCTGTTAAAAAATTATTTACTAGCAAAGAACGAGTTTTATAGAAAGGATGTCTTGACAATGGACAATGTATTCACACATTTCTTATTCATTTTGGATCAGGGACAATATAACCGTAGTATAAATCATACGAGAAGAACATGTTAATTTTGACATTTGTCTTTGTGATATTGAAGTATGGCTCCTAAAATAATCTTTATGACTTTCATATTTTAATACTTAAACAGCACATTAACAATATGGTTTGACGTTGATGCCTTTATAGTGTATGCCTAAATTATTTTGAGAAAGATTGATATATTTTGGTATTAGGTACTAGATATGAAGGAATAGTGTCACAGAAACATAAAATAATCTGTGCCTTCGAGTTTATATGGTGTTGTAGATTGAAGACTGTTTAAGCCTGTGATAGGTGGCTTACGAAATGTTGCGTATTACATTGTCTTTTATGATCTGACTCAGTTAAACCGATTCTGCATGTGTCAACATTTTTCATTGCTCAGGAAGAATCTCTATTTTTTTCAGATTTTCTACAATAAACACCAAGCACACGTTTTATAAGAAACATACATGAATTTGGGTATATATATTTTAAAGAGTTTAAAATATAACTTTCTTTGCTCAGAAAAGGAATATGTTTCTGGTAACTCTACTGCATATTTACATAAGGAAAAGTTTGATTGTATTTCCACGATGAAGAAGTATTAAAATGATGTAAATTACCAAACACGTCACTTATTTTGAGGTACAACGTAACGATTCTTTCCTGAATATCACTTGAAAGCCAGTGTCGTTAGTCTGAATATTTATTTCCTAGATTTATTGCCCCTATTACAACATGGTAAGTTTTTTAGGGCTTCTTCACAAATAGATTGTTTGTGCTAGTTCACATTTTACTACCCTATAATCCCCTGACAATTTCAATAATTTCAAACGAATGCCTTGGATCATTAACCTCTGAAAATGCCCCCGAAAAGCCAAAACAAAAATCAGAAAACATCTTTGGACTGAATTAACAATATTTGTGCATTTTATGTCTATTTTATTTCTTACTTACAAATCACTGTGAAAATGATAATAATGTACATTTGTTAAGTCACTATTCTGGCCTAAATAGCAAAACTTCATGACAATATTGAGGTATTTTATATTGTCTCAATATAAACGCGTGTTTCCATCTTTAAACCACCCATCAATAATTTGTTAATTTGTTATTCTATGGTACTCAGATAAATCATCGTTAGTTTGTGCAACATGCATGCGCTGCATGCTCTGAAGCCCTATGACAATTATGTAAGGGGACTAACTGTCTTACAAATCATCAGTATGTTTTGTTTTTCTGAAAACAAATTACTTATAAAAGAGCGAAGTGTAACACAAAGAAAATTTTAAAAAATATATATAAAAAGTAAAAAATTCAACGTCATCACGAAATACGATAGTTTCTTATTTTATTAGATGTTGTGGAACAAACTATAAAGGTATCTACGCTATGTTTATTAATATAAAGTTGAACATGAATTAAATTAAAGACGTCAAACACAAGTCACAAATTACTTTAAGTAGGTATTCTTCTTGGTTATATTGGTATGTAATTAACTGTAAATGGATAAATTTGATTGGTTAATTATGACCTTTGAACAGCTTGTGTAAGACACAAAACATGAAAAAGCTACATTCTGTAAATAATAGACATTAATCATATCGAATGCCAATTTATAAAAACAATTATGCAATGTTTTTTTAAAGAAACGTTAGCGTCCACTACGATCATAAAGATACCCTATTGCTCATTGCCGTAGTAGATTACTATATGTAATGAAGATATATAAAAACTTTTAAACCTTTTGATTCTTTTAAGATTTTATCTCCATTACATCGAATGTTTATGTTGAATAATAATTTGAAAACAACATAATTATTCATGCCTTGTAATTCCAAATATGGCCAATCAATTAACGCCTTTTATTATAAATATTTAAGCGGGACAATTAGCATGAATATGTCCAAAAATAACATGAAAATCAGGAAATGCATGAAATCATGAAAATGCTTCTCAATAATTCTCCCATCAATTGTTTATATGCATCTTTGGGAGCAGCCTATTGCTAGTTAATCTTTTCATACGGTCGTCACAATGATCATCACAAAGTATGCAGTCATTATTCATTTGACTCCTTAAATTCTATATTTAGACAGGTTCTTTTCTTTGCAATTCAGTTTGTCTTTCATCCATAATGTTGTTGTCAGTCACAATACCAAGTGTGGAAGAAGCATTTATTGGACATACTGGGTCTTAATTTCCAAATGTATTTTGCTCTGTGTGATAGTTTCGCTTATCTCAAGATACATTGCTCAGAAGAACTACTCAATTTATACCATTGATTTATGCAAATGAAATTTTAATTCAGAATAAGTCGCGCGAGCAGCATTACGGTTTCATCCCCAGACTGATACATTATGGTTCTCGGATGACAAAGTGTGGCTTTAAGCGTAACTGATGACATCTGAGGTGGCGTTCAATATTATCCAATATTGTCAAGATGAAAGTTAATAATGAGTTCATGGGCTTTATTGTCAAATCAAATACATATTATACCAATATGTTTTCTTTTTCTACAATAAGCATATGATATTAATTAATATAGTTTACAAAATATGGCAATATATTTTACTTCGTAGCGTTATGGCATTGCATTTTGTATATCGTTCCTAAAGCATATTTTTACACTACATTACTCAATATACACTCTGATTTAATCGCTTGTCAAGGTGAAAGGTGACACACGCTTAACTATTACATTTTTAACAGAACAGATATTATGTTAGTTTAATATAGATATGTTATACTTCATTTTCATTATAAAGTTATATAAAAATAATATGATTTATTTCATTTATCAATTATAATATCAGCTATGTTAAATGATAAATCTACCTCAACATGTGCTATCCTCTATCGACGGTAGTCGGGCATGAAGAGAATCCCTACAAAATATCCAATCATATCATGCTTGTGACTATTTTAGTTGAAATATAAGCTCTAGTTTATTTAACATTGCGACTTAAGCTCTGTTATACACAATTGTTAGAAATTTATAAGATACTACATGACATTTAGATAAGAATTAAGACGTAAACAACCCAATGAAACAAGACGCACTCTCCGAAATATAACAGTCAAACACGAACACGACATTTTAATTTTACTCAGATGTCTTTCTTTTGTTCAACTTCTAACACTTTATGTAAAGTTTGAGCCGCCTCCGTGGTCGAGGGGTTAGAGTCGGTGACTTCTAATCCAGTTACCTCTCTGGCGTTAGTTCGATCCCCGGGAGATGCTTTGGTAGTTTAGCGCGGAGGAAAGTAGTCTAGTACTGGTGTTACTCTCCAGGAACGATGGTTAAGAAACTAGCCGCCTATATGACTGAAATACTGTTGGAAAAAGGCGTAAAATGAAACAAACAAACAAAACAAACAAAATGTAAAGTTTGAAACAATCATCACATAAATATTTTGCATTTATTCAAACTTGTACTTAAATTATGTCATATTCATGATTTACTGTCAAATACTATAAGGGTCTTTATTCTAGAATTGATACTTTAAATTTGAGTTATATTCTAAAACGCGTATTTCTTACTATAAAAAATGCAACGAAATATTATAATAAGTATATACATATTGAATCTTTTTTTCTTTTTTTTGTTATCTTAACCATTTGTTGTAATCTATAACTTTGCCCAGTACTTTCTGGTGCTATAACTAACATAATATCATACTAAATTTAAAAGGCGACCCCTGCTTTCACAAAAACACATCTTTTAACATACAAATATCGTTAAATGGCGACACAAAACTATTCTTGTTATTTCATTAGCATACGAAATTCAACATGAAATGCAAGCAAAGGCAAGACGTCTGTACTAAATGTTCCGTGTTCGCTTGATGCTATTGCCACAAAAACTGGAAATGTTCTTTTGATTAGTTATCGTCACAGTGTTATGCATAATGATTGAACTGAAAAAATACACTGAGCTTCTTATTGTTTTTAAAAAGGTGTAAAATACAATCCCATACATATTCAAATTATATACAATTCGATGCAATAATCTGTAACAAAATATAAGGTTGTAAAGGTTAGTTACAATTTATTATAATTTACATAAATATCTGTAGTTTACGGACCCATAAATCTTATATATCTAGAATATCAAGAAGCGTGATTCTGTTTTATACGCATTATTTCCATATTCTATGACGTATCAATTGACTATGGCGATAAACATAAAAAAGTAAAATAATAATGTGGTAGAAGCGTAAAAGCGTAAAACACAGTCGAAGTTAATAACATTTTCTAGAAGTTCATAATACGTCCGAAGTAAGGCTTTTTACAGTATTGAGATACTTTAATGATTGCTGCTGAAACAGGAAAAAACACTGACAAAAACATTTCGTTCCGCTTTGTATATTTGTGTTGCAGTGGCACAATATGATTATACATGTTTCTCGCATGGATATTGACACTACAATAACAGAACAACATATGACTATTTTAAAGAGTAATGAGACATTGACAACTTTGAAAATACTCTCTGGTATCAAAAGCTCAAGAAGAACATCATTATATGATGGTTTCGTGGAAATTTAATGGAATAAGTAAGCTTTACACAACCCCAATTAACTCTCAATTCAACCTTGTTAGGACTGTAGTACATTTATTTTTACTATTAAACAACCAAAAAGAGACTTTTATAGTTTTATAAACAATACATTAAAGTTGTAAATAAAATTGTTTGGACTTTCTTTAGGGATTCTATTTCTCTCTATTTTGATGTTCTGCACACTCATTTCGAAATGGCATTTACCCTATTTTACATTCTTTAAAATTTCCTATGCACCTTTTTCATATATTAAGAGTGTTGCAGTTTTATTTGACAATCAATTCTAAGGTCTTACTTAAAACAGCATACAGCAGGTCACTTGTATAATCTTTTTGTTGTTGTTGTTGTTGTTGTTTTTGTTCTTTTTTTTCTTTTTTAAATTATTTTATATGTTTACCAAGAATTTTAAACATGATATAGCGGTATATATTTTGGAAAGTTTCAAGCATTGCTCGCATAGTGAGTGATATGAATGTATGTATAGGTTTAAGATAATGGTTTTAAATCTAAATACTTTCTCCCACTAGAATATTCAAACACCAAACCTGTAAAGAGTACATTATAAAACACATTAGCACGTCCTCATATTGCTCTGTTTATCTCCCAAACGACAAACGGTCTGTTCCTATTTTTAATGTAATGTTTCTTTTGTATTTGTGTTTTTAGACTTAGGATATAAGTTAAATCTTTCAAAACTGATATGGTTACACCTGATAGACAAGTTCAGCCTTATTGTGCTAGTCAAATTGTCAGGAGAATAATACCATTTATATTTTATCTCTGTTGTCTTTACAACTTATTTAATATGGCAAATAAGACGGATAGAAATGAGTTCACGATATTGAATTCACTTCCACACTTGTTTCAAATGTACATTAGTTAATTGTGTACTTCTACTTTTGGCATTTTATTAATTCGGTACATTTTTTTTTATTTATCATTTCAGACTATCAGAATAAAAAATCAGAATTCAAAACAAGTATATATACTTAAATATTATAATCGTTTTGCTCTGAAGCTTAGTGTGAGGCGTCGTCAACATATAAATGCATTTTTATAATAAATATATATTAAGTTAAATGAATGTTGGTGTAGCCTAAGATATAGAATTCGTTGTTTAAGATCTGCAGAAAGGCTTAGTTGTTCTAGACTAAGCTACTTAAAACATTCAAGATCAATTTAAATTGCTTTCAACGTTAAATGAAAATAAAGAATTGTTTTCTCCAGACTCCACTTATGCATTATACATTTCAATCTAACATTATTTCGTCTTTAGTGTTTTCTTAGAAATAATGTTGTTTTCCTCATTTTTCTTTACGTACTTTGTGTGATAAAGAATAAATGTGGGCCTAAAATTTCTAGCAAAATCAATGCTGTTAAATCACATTTGTTGTTTGATCCATAAAAAAATCGTACTTTCTATTTAGACATACATTTTAAGTGATCAGACTGGATTAAATACTCGTATATGCTTTTTAAGACAGGTGATGAGCAGATAAAGTGGAAAATCATATTTCTACCTAAAAATATCTTGGAAATAACACATACAGCCATTGACCTCCTGGGATTTGAAAGAAAAATCTAGAAAAAAAGCTGATTCATTGATGAAGCAATAAAGACTAAAATATGAAAATGATGCAATATACAATTTGATTCAGATTTCTTTTCATGAGAGACAAAAGTGCAGAATCTAATACCCTTCTAGCATCAGCTAAAGCAGTATTCAGTCCTCATCACCAGTGTCCTGCCTCCCTCCAGCGCAGACTAAGATACCTTGGATTGTTACATGTTGAAATTGCCGTTGTTAGTTACTAAACATTAAATTCTGATTAATTTGCGAAAATATGCATGCAACATACATTCGTTAAAAAATAAATGGTCATTTTCAAGATAGAAAAAAAGTAATCAGTTGTAGTTTTAGACCTAAACTTAATGAAATAAACACAAAGCAAATTTTGATATTTTTTTATTTCAACTGGTTTTTACGGATTAAATGGTTATTTTTTGGGATTATTGTTTGCCGAAAACTATTTATTAGAAAAAAGTTGGCAATCGTGAGAAATTGTACATAAAATGGTATCTAATTTTGCGTACATTGAAATTACTTTAAAATATGAATAATTTATGAATCAGTATATTACAATGTAAATTTTGTGTGTCAAGTACTTTTAGGCAAAGTGAGTATGCTCAGATGTGATGTGAGCATATGTGTTTAAGATTTTCTTTTGTCATACACGTCCCTCTTTATGTAAACGTAAGAGCAAAATATTTCAACAGTACATAAACTCCATTAATGACATAATCTTTCACGTCCGTTTTGTGGATAATAAAATTAATTTAACTTGCTTACAAGGTAAAGAACGATTGGTTTATTATGTTACATATCATAAAATATGTTAAGAATTTAATATGTAAGGCTGGCTACTTTTGCCCCTGATATTTACATATGTTAAAGTCAGTTACTAATTTCCATATAAAATTAACATGTTAACGTTGATTATGAACACATTTACTAGAATTCTTGGGCTATATTTACAGTTTAGTCAAATCAGACATTCTTAAAGCACGACTTCATCAGTTTGGAGTATGATTGTCATTTTTAGTTAGTATTCATAGAACAAAAAAGAAACAATCATACACAATCAACAACATAATTTGTATAATTCCATAGCTAATTGAAATTGCAAGTGTCCTCGTTTCTTGTATAACAATTATCAAGTTAATTGTTTATGTGAATAAAAATGGCACATTGTTATTCTGTTTGTCTAAAGCCTGGTTATATCCCATGGGATATAACCAATCAATGAGTTTCTTTCAAGGAAAGACAATATCATTAAATCGATAACTTAAAGAATTCAGCGCAAAGCAGACAGGACAACAAGAACCACTGACCAAATTCACTACCTCAAAGAAAATCATTTTCTTTAATAAATTAGTCGTTTGTATTCTTACTAGACTAATGAAATGCCATTTTAAAAAGTAAAGTTAGTTTTTTACTTCTAGTCCCGAATAGGAACTTACATAAAGACTTAAACTTTGCATGAACATTATTTTTTTTGCACCAAGTTGTGTTAAATTGATTTGATACAATGGTATGTATACGTTAACTCAGAGTCAAAGGCACATTATGCTTCAGAAACTGATTAAAAAATGTCTTTCTCTGTAAAGGGCACGCATGAGTTATACAACATTTAAAGACATGTTATCATCTGACGTAAGTAAGGCTGAATGCGAAATCATTTTATAAAAATTGTCAATCACTGTTCTACTTGCCAAACGGCAACAGAAGCAAAACAATATTCAGGAAACAGCCAATGCAAAATGTTTTGGAAACTTTAATAGGACACCCCAAAAAATGTTTTAAGAAATGAAAATAAAAGCATTTCTAGGGCATAATGGGTCTGAATTTCCAAATAAATTTTGCTCTTCGTGATAGTTTCGCTTATCTCAAGAAAACATTGCTAAGAAGAATTACTCAATTTATATCATTGATTTATGCAAATGAAATTTTAATTCAGAATGAGTCGCACGAGCGGCATTACGGTTACATCCCCAGACAAATACATTACGGGTCTCGGATGACAAAGTGTGGTTTTAAGCGTAATTGATGACTTCTAAGGTGGCGTTCAATACCAAATGTTGTCAAGATGAAAGAAAATAATAAGTTAATGGGCTTTATTGTCAAATTTATGTCTTTTTCAACACCTTACATATTATATTTATACCGATATTTTCATTGTACATCGTTCATTTATCATTGTTTTACACTACTTAATGCCTACTGTGATTTCAACCGCTTGTCAAAATGAAAAGAAGACACGAACATAATCATTACTTTTTTGATAGACATAATAACAAAATATATACTAAAAGCTTTATTCAAATATTAAGTTTGTTTAATATTTTGTTATGTTAAACGTCATTTTCATTATAGATTAATATAACTTAATATTTATTTTTAATATCAATTATAACATTAAATTTGCTTTTTGTCAAAGAATGAAGTCTACCACAATAGGTGCTACCGAGCGTGGTTGGTAGCTCTATCGGCCGAAGTCGGACATGAAGGAAATCCCTACAAAATATCCAATCATATCATGTTTGTGAATATTTTATTTAAAATATAAGCTCTACTGTATCTAAAACTGCGTCATGAGCTATGTTGTGACGAACCATTGAACCCATAATATGATAGTACATGACAAATTGTAGATAAACTAGAACTGTGTCCAAAGGACACGGATGCCCCCACTGACAACATATATATGGTATATAGTGAAAAAATCAACAAAGGGCCATAATTCTGTTAAATTTGGTCGCAGCAAAAATTCCTTCCTTTACTTCCATCTACACATTAAGGTTGTTCATCCCTGGAAGTTTAAGCAAAATCTGCCATCCGGTTTAAGAGGAGTTGCGTTCACAAAATTTCTATATGGTATATAGTGAAAAAATCAACAAAGGGCCATAATTCTGTTAAATTTGGTCGCAGCAAAAATTCCTTCCTTTACTACCATCTACACATTAAGGTTGTTCATCCCTGGAAGTTAAAGCAAAATCTGCCATCCGGTTTAAGAGGAGTTGCGTTCACAAGATTTCGGGACGTACGGACGGACAGACGTACGTACGGACGGACAAGTGCAACGCTATATGCTCCCCACTTTGTGCACTCGCAGAAATATAATTCTGCGAATATAATTTAATTAAATATTAAATTTAATATTATAATTGAATAAAGTGTAATGCATTTTGTTGTACCTTAATGCAGAAAGCATTGTTGAAGGTGTGACGAAATGCTTAATTTTTATCACTAAGCCATTTATAACACACGAGATCAATCACGTTAATTGCAAATAAGGAACTGTTTCCAGTACACTTAATCAAATGCATTATAAAATTTCAATTAACTCAATTTCTTCTTTAGTGTTTTCCGTAGAAATAATGGTGTTGTCCTCGTATTTCTTTACGTACTGTGCGTGAATGTAGATCTACAAATTTCTAGAAACATCAATACTAATCAATCACATTTATTCATTTGTTCGATCCATAAATCATTCGTATTTTCTATATACAAATACGTTTTAGGTGTTCAAACGGGATTTAATACAATAATCAAACTAAATCTCTTGCTTCAATAAATAAATAAGTCTTTACTAGCTTAGTGAAATACTACTTTAATCGCCAAAATGGCTCATTCTTACAGCCTAGCTTTATTTACCAAGGTTCGACTCCTACCCAAGCTGATTTAAAATATTGTTCGCAAGATCACAATATTGTATACGTATTAATTTTAACAAATCGTTACTAAATGAGACCTGTGCAAATGGCAAGGGTACGCGTGAAGTTGATTTTGTTTGATAAAGAAAGAGTACAATGGAAACAATATAATAAATACCACTTAACATAAACTCTTTTTTTTTCAATACTCTCACAAACCGCCTAAATATTCGAACTAAAGTACAATATCCTTTAAGAAGTACAGGAAACGAATTTGAATGTCCTTTGATTTTTTATTATTACTGATGCAAAATGTTAGTATTGAATATACCGGTATCTCGTCAGAAATGCACTGAGATTTTTTTATTATTATGACGGGGTAGTCAAAAAGTTCGCGGACTGGTCTTAAAAAGATTATTGACGTCCGATTGTCATGAAATTTACCATGAAGGTATTTTTAATTAATTTGAGTAGCAACATGTATGAAAAAATCAATTTAATAAATATTTGGAAATTATTTTTCACATGAAACACGCCCGCAACCCGTGTACGGAGCATTTCAGAATTAATTTGATTTTTCTAGAAGTGAATAATACTCTTTCATGAATGTCTCAAAATACTGAACGTTACTAGTAAACAACTGCAAAAATTCAGCGTGATCGGATGACGTATCGCTATTTTGTGCTAGATTATTCAAGCCACGTGAAAATTTCTATACGAAAAAATGTCAACCTCAGAAAAACGTACGGAGCAGCGGGCAGTAATAAAATTCTGTGCGATGTCTGGAATGACTCCGACTGATACCTGGAAGTTTTTGAATCAGAAGGAGGGTGTTCATAATTGTTCTAGGACACTTGTGTTTGACTGTTAAAAGCGTTTAAGGGAAGGTCAGACGGAAATTACCGATAGTGCACGAAGCGAAAGACCGGGTAACGATCAGCGCTCAATCCAAGATGTGAAGGACGTCATCGCCAAAGATCGGAGAAAGTCGATTGATGATATCGCAGACACCGTCGGGCTTTGTCATGGAACTGTACATAAGATAGTGACGAAGGATTTTAACATGAATAAGGTGGGTACCTAGGTTACCTACAGATAAAAACAAAGCAACCCGTGTAGACACTTCCCGAGAATTTTTACGGCAATATGAACGAGACGGCGAACGATTCCTTAGGCGCATTATCACTACGGATGAGACGTGTGTGAACTTTTACAACCTGGAGAGTAAACGAGAGTCGATGGTGTGGAAGCGACCTTGATCACCTCCCCCCAAGAAGGCGGAAACCTGCAAGTCGGCGAAGAAAGTTATGTATATTTTCTTCATGGATAGCCAGGGTATGCTGTTGAAACATGCGGTGCCAAGATCGGCGACAGTCAACAAAGAGTACTATCAAAAGGTAAGCATTAATTATGTCGCATGAAATGTTTTTACTAAATTTCTATGTTTATTTATATGTAAGGTGAAAAGTATATAAAATATAACAAAAAGTGAAAGAAACTATTATTTTTATAATTTGCCGCATTTGTGGTAGTTTCAAATAAAATGAATTTGTTATTAACAGGTTGTGCGGAGGGATCTAACGAACGCTATCAGGAAAAAGCGAGCAGGGTGCGACATCGAAAATTTAATTTTTCATCAAGATAACGCTCCAGCACACCGCGCAGACGAGACACTCCTTACTATTGACTTCTTAGGATATGAGCGGCTACGTCATCCCCCTTATAGCCCCGATCTCGCCCCCTTAGACTTTTGTGTTTTCCCTAGACTGAAAGCAGATTTGAGGGGTCGGAGGTTTGATACAGAAGATGAGATCAAATATGCTGTGAGGTCCGCAATAAGAAGTTACACTCCAGAGTGGTATGCAGACATTTACCGGAAGTGGGTACAGCGGCACAGGAAGTGTATTGAACACAATGGGGACTATTTTGAAAAAGCATGAACGTGACGGTAAGTTGTTTCTGGAATATGAACGTCACCTGAACGTCGTTAGCGTCGTCGACGTCGCCGAAGTGCTCCGTACGTGACATAGTGTGTAACTTTAACGGGGTGTTAAATATGTGTAACATTTATGAAAATCATTGACTCTTATATATTCATGCAGCGATTTCTCTAAAATTTAATGTGATATATGTCATTATAAAAACATACACAAAATAACAAAGTTATCGTAAGAGTCCGGGAACTTTTTGACTATACCTCGTATTTATCGTTATTACTACACAAAAGCTGTATTTCAGATAATTATATGTAATATATTTTAGGTATTTGCCAATATGCGTTTTAACTACCAGTATCTTTATGCAGGAAACAAGCAATCACAATGATTTAATACCCCGGTCACATATTCACGGAATACGACGACGGTAGAGCCACGGAATAATTCCAGCATCGTCCGTAGCTACCCGTACTGGTCAGTAGCTCTCCGTAGTGTAGCCGTAATCAATCGTAGTAGTCCTTGTATATCCGTAGCGACCCTTGACAATTTTTGAACATGCACAGAAATTTGCTACGGAAAAATCAATCGTAACGTATCCCTACTAGTCCGTATTAAACCGTACTGATACGTACTGGTCCGTACGAAAACCGTACTAGTCCGTACTGATTAGTAGGCCCCAACTTGTCAAGGATTTCTACGGTTTAATACGGAGAACTACGTATTTGTACGGTTAACCTACGTATAAGCTACGGTTTTAATACGGATTAATACGGCATTGTCACGGAATGGCACGATTGTAATACGTTGTACTACGGAGAGGCAGGGATTAGCACGGTCATATACGGTTTATTGCGTTGCAACACGAAACGGCACGGAATGGTACGGTCCACCACTGTTTAGTACGGATAAATAAAGTATCATGTACTTTTTTCAAGGTATAAATACTATCTGTTTGTTAAAAACATACATTTTTGCTTTTTCATTTTGCGAACATAACCATGAACATTCAAAAAAAGATATTTGCCATTAACTGGCTGTAATTGTATATTGATATGGCGCAGAATGCGGAGGCAGTAATCGAGCTGTTTGATGACATGCATAGAGGTATAAAATATATTAATATTGTACTACAATGCATTAGTAATAGAATAACATTTAAGATTTCATATTTTACAAAACATTTGATCGTGAAATTGGAGTATATATGAACATGAAACGTAGTGTCTTCTAAGCCTCGGACGCTGGCCCTTAAGTGATAATAAGATTAGTTAACAAGCTTTTTACTTATTCTTAAAACACAAACATTCATGATAATTAATGTAATTAATCAACATTTTTCAATACTGTAATGATTATTATATTTAACCAGGTACGAGAAGACAGAGGAGATGGACGGGGCCTCTGTGGCCGAGTGGTTAAGGTCGCTGACTTGAGATCACAGGTCCCTCACCGCTGTAGGTTCGATCCTCACTCGGGTCGAAATCTTTCATGTGAGGGAGCCATCAAGCTTGCTTACGGAAGGTCGGTGGTTCTACCCAGGTGCCCGCTCGTGCCTGAAATAATGCCCGGAGGGGCACCTGGGGTCTTCCTCCTCCAATAAAAGCTAGAAAAAAATCTCGGCGGGACGCTCTAGGATAGCCCGACTTGAGTGTACGGTCGCCCATATGGGCTATTCGTCGGCGACCGTAAAAAACGCATTAAAAAAAGAGGAGATGGTGGACTAGAGATTGGCTTTTACGAAGACACCTTCATGGCCATTATGAGACTCTCATGGCCGAACTTCTTGTCGAGGATCCGGCGTCCTACAAGAAATTCACTTGATATGTCTTGGGTCTGACGCGATGAAGCCGAATCCTCTCCGCCAAAATCATTGAACTCTGCTATTCGTTTTCTAGATGCTATTTTCTTGTGAGGCATTTTGAAAATGAGCATGCAATTGTGGACAAATATTATTGGTCCGTATAGATCCGTGGCGATTCGTTCTTCTCCGTATCAAACCGTGCTTATTCGTACTAACCTGTGCTTATACCGTAGCAGACCGTAGTGTATCCGTAGTGCATCCGTCCTGGTTCGTGTCGCTCCGTATCAAACCGTGTCGGTCCGTAACAATCCGTGTCTCTCCCGGGGCTTTTACCTACATTTTGGTGGTAAATCCGTCAGACTCCGTACTCAAACCGTTGTGTTTCCGTACCGGAACCGTAGCGGACAACGGAATTTCAAATTTCCGTAGCAATCCGTGAACGATTAGACCGTAGCTCTTCCGTGGCGTTATCCGTGAATATGTGACCGGGGCATAAACAATTTTTCCGTATCTCGTTATTATAAATAGCAGCTACATTTAGTGATACTTCGTATCTGAAATGCAGATATTGTTACGTTACTCCTCGAAACTTTTTTTTCTTTTTTAAGGAGGAAAAGTAAATGGCATAACAATTTAAGATGCCCTTTTTCTTTTAATATAATAAATTAATTAATATCATTATTCACGTTTCAGTACAATATATCAAATAACTATTTCACATCCGTCTTTTTATTTGTTGTCTTTTTAATTCAAATACAGACAAAAAGGCACAAACTATGTAAGAATCTGGGTAGACTCGCTAAAGTAACGTTATTTACTTCTTGTCCCGGTAAAGAACTTACATAGCGAAAATGTATAGCTCCAAGTCAACTCTTAACATTACCCATTGTGTAGGATATTGTAGTAGTATAGAACCGTTTCCTTATAGAGGTAAAAGATAACATGATAGTTCAGCAAGTAGGATTTGGACAAAGCTGCATATTGCTCTGACCTTGTAATAAAAATATTCTGTTGAAATTTTATAACATTAACATCAACTTTATGAGACAAATTTCCCATTTATTGATATAAAACTACATAGCGGTAACTATATTTCATTAAATCTTAAATACCATGGAATCGTTATGGTAAAGAGGAAACAAAAGAAAGATAATTTTGGTTCCATGTGAATGCAAATCTATACGATCTAAATAAAATAGAAATGCTGTAAATTAAATAATTGTGTGCTTTGTCGTGCATAATGACGTAATACGTGCTTCTGTTTATCTGAAACGTATTCAACCACGCCTAGAACAATTATTACTTTTAATTTTCAGACATTAAGGCTTGGTGTACTTTTAACAAAGTGTACATTGTACGTGTCAAAGTTGAACAATGAAAAGTGTTAGTAACAAGACGATCTGAATAGAACCAGAGTACTGTCCATAATTGGACAAATGATTCTTATTTTTGTATTTAACGACGTGTTCTGGTGACATAGAAATGACTGTTATTTGAGACTGTAGGAGGTATTTATCGCCAGTAGCTGTATTTTAGCCACTTCTCTGGTAACCCTATACACCCATTCGGGACTACTTCGGCTATTATCTATAATAACCTCGGAAACAATACGGATTGAAAGTAGTTCTACCACGTGATTTACATATGTAAACAGAAACAGAGATAATGTAAAACAAATGTATATATTTGACATCTAATGTCTGTTCCGGTACTCCCATGTTTGAAAATATGCCTGACAACAATTTGTAATTTAAATATGCCCACTGATGTTCAATTTTAAACAAATCCGACTAAATGTCAACAGGTTGGTTTTTTGTACTTTCGGTTTCTACAGCCATATTAGTAAATATATAAATAATGTATTGTTTGCTTTTGTACGTATGAATTCACTTATTTTAGGTGGACTTTTACTACATATATTGGAAATAAACTTGTCAACAACTCCCAGCATTAAATTACTATTTGTTTACATGTTTAGTTTCTTAGCGTAGGTTAGACCGGAATACCGCATCCGTTCTGTGTATTCATACTATTGTGTTCGAGGTCCTTATCCGAAGACTGACGGAAAGGGCCGAGTAGTTGCGATTGCCTATACACCAATTACTATAATCAACTTGTTTTATTGCAATTTCTGTCTGCTGCGAGAGAGGAAGGAAAATGCAGAAATATTGTCCAAGTATTTCCGTTGTGAATTAATGCTGCGGTAGATGTGGATAAGATTGTGTAAGAAACGTACCTTTAAAAAGATAGTGTTTCCCACAAGAAACGAATCAAAAATTGGTGGAGAAGTAAAATCTACATTTGGGTGTTTGAGTAATGTACCATTGTATTATTTTTATATGCAAAATATGCACAGAATTAAGAAATGTTTTAATTCTTCATAAATGTTTCAACATCCTCTCTACTCCATCACACTGCTTTGTTCACAGTTTAGCTCTAACTGTTCTGGAATTTAATCATTTTACACATGGTTAGGGGGCTATTTTGAAACCTATCAGTTGTCATCGTGCGACGTCTATACAACAAGAATTACAATATGTAGCAAGTACTTACGTGTTAAAACCAGTATCTAGCTTTAAGGAATAAAGAAATAGAACCCTACAAACAATAAGATTTGCTCTTGTTGTAATTCTCAATCCTACAGTCTGTACAAAGTTTTAATAAATCATTTTATTCAGTAGCTCTCATCCTTGTTTTTTGCAGCTAAAAAACATAAATGTCTTTCTTTAAATTGACGGAGAGAAAAGTACAATATAGGAACCTCAACTTTAAAAATTGAAATATTTATGGCTTGAATTGACTGAGACTGTTTCTGGGCGACAATGGTTCATGTCAACGCCCAACTCGCGACGATTTGAGCAAACTCTAAACATATTTATCAACCAAGGAAACGGTTCTACATTTTGAAACAATTTCATCGGTTTAAAAATAAATCCTCCACAAAAGTCACTTCTTCAACTTTTGAGAGAACAAATATCAGACCAATCATTTAGATTACGAATCCCCTATGACATCAAATTATAAGGATTCGAAATATTTATCAAATGTCTTGAAAATTATCTTTAAATAACTTGTAAGAAAGTGATAATGTAATTTAGACGTCAGTGCGTAATAAACATGAAATCCCTCAGCTAAAATTCAATCAAATTTTATAACATGTAAAGCGTTTTTTGAGAATAACATAGACAACAAACATTTATTTGAAAACACTTAATTATTTAAACAAATCATAGTAATTAACCACTAGAGTGAAGGATTCCAGAGAGGCGTGGAGACTATCGTTATAAGTACGTTCTTTGCAAAGACATTCTGCACAATAAGTTATGTAACATTAATTATAGCTATAGATGTAACAAATGTAACAGAATTGGTGAAATGATTTCAATAGGATACCCAAGCATGTTGACACTTCTTGATAATCCTACATGTCGTCGATTTCAATATGCATGAAATTATTTTTCCGCTGGGTAATGTTTAATATGACGTGTTGTGATGCACTTAAGATAATAACCAATATATAAATGTCGTCGGCATGTTCCTTAGTTAACATTTCTTTTATTATGTAAAAACGGCCCTTTCGGTGCTAGTAATATCTAGGAGGCGGACTCACTAATACCGAAAATACGTTTCTCCCCTTGTTTTTAAATCAATGCGTGTTTCCGTTTTTTAATTGCGCATCAACAGCAGCAGCATCAACAACAACAATACCAGCAAGAAAAAGAAACAATAATATCTAGGCAAGTTTAAAAAAGAATTCATCAGGCAACATCGTTCCAAATAGTTTGTATACAGACCAATCCTACTAAACCAGATGCATATCTGTCGATATCTGTACACGTTAATCTAATTATCGGTTATTTATGTTGTGTCAATGTGCCATCAAAACGACTATTGTATTTAGATTTATGCGGTAATCACTGTCAAGATTAAAGACAAAATCAGTGTTTTCTTACTTATTTACTTATTGGAAACCGTGTGATTGTCAAAACTGCTATAATCAACCTCTATTAAAACATTTGGATGTTGTGATAGAATGAGAGTGCAGCAGCATTATTGTCCGAATGCGCACAAAATTAAAATTTTTATCAATAAAGAGTGTGGTTATTTGTACGTCAGTGGACATTTATATATCTTCACAGTTATATTAAAGTTTTCTTTTTGACAACACTATTTGAATTTGATTTGAAATTATCTTTCCAAAATGTCTTTTCAAATTTCTATTCAGAAATGTTGTGTTTATCATTAAACTGTTTTAATTTTTCTATAGAAAAATCTAGAATAATCTAGCTATAGAAAACACTAACTCCTGGAAACAAAAGCTATTATTATACAAACTTATATATTCTTATCTAGATAACAAAGCACTTTTGTTGGAACAATCATACTGTCATTTCATCAGCAATGATGGAGAATGTAAAAGTCAAACAATTGAATAACACACACACAACAGATAAATATTATAGCGTTTTTAGTTTTACTTTAAATTTTGTCATCCTATCTAATAATAAAATCATATTTCACATATAAAACAATATTTTTGAATCCGAACCATACTGTGGTTTTTAATAGATTGATTTATTCATAGTTACCTAATGCATTTGACGTGACAATTACGGAATAAATATATTACCATTGATAGTTATAGACACTATAACATTCATCTAATGACTGTATTTCGATGTTAATTTTTGGAACAACTCAAACACGAACACTTAATATGTCAACAGAATTCAATTTACTGTGGCGCTATGATAATTTGAGAGTGACGATGCATTTTTTGTGTACAATTTTTATCTGAATAGGTTAAACAGGGTTTTCAGAAGCGAATATAGTACAAGATAAAAATCAGAATTTAAAATGTCCTAAAGTCAAAGATGGTAGCAAATTCATTGGGATGCAATACAAATTAATTTTTTTCACGAGTTCGAGCCTCACAAGTTGTTTAACTTTTTCCTTTCTTTTTGTTTCCCCCTTTTTTTAAATTTTACTGAAGATGCAAATAAATTGGAATATAAAGGTAGTTTTATTAAATATCTGATAACTTGAAAATACCGGTTAATAATATTGCTATCCTGTGTAGTGTGAAAAATGCAGTTGTCAAAGTACTTAAGAAGTGCACGAGTATTTCGTGCCAACTGATCTTTTATTGTAACAATTTGTATACATGTATTCATTCCGTTTAGTATTCGGTATAAGGTTGTACCAACTTGCTAGATATTACTTTTGGAAAAAAAATGTGCAATGAGAAGTTAATAGAAATTAACACAACACTTAAAACTTCTTTACGACATGAAAAAATATTACATATTCGTATTTGA
Source organism: Ruditapes philippinarum (assembly GCF_026571515.1). Lineage (NCBI taxonomy): Eukaryota > Metazoa > Mollusca > Bivalvia > Venerida > Veneridae > Ruditapes > Ruditapes philippinarum. Next base: position 29,523 of record NW_026861616.1, read on the forward strand.
TTGTTTATATATAGAAATTATTTTTGAGAAAAAAGTACAATTACGAACCAGTCTTGCATTGATATTTAACTAGAAGATTAACTGACAACGTTATCTACTGCGTTACGCTGGCAGTTGATCAATTTGTCGATATTTTAATTTATATAGCAAGTCTGCGTGCCTAAAGATGATAAACACAATACGATAGCTGCTTTACACCGTAATAGTGGACTTGACCACTGCGTCACTAAATAATTATCCTAAACGGACAGTATCGTGTCCAGCGTAGTCTTCACAATTTGTTGTGTTTCATATATAATAATACAATTGGTAAGAAGTCAAAATGTTTAAACAAAATGTTTTAACACATCAAAATTAATTTTTATAAATCTGTCTTCACTTATCTTAGGAAAGCATTTTTAATGAAATTAGCCAGATCGTCTGTTTTCACTTCATTGCAATATGCAAAAAAGAACTATATGCAGACTAAGCACATTTGGAGACAATCCTGCTGTTTAAAGCGTAACCCATAATTTTCATAAAGATTCCGGTTTATATCAAATTCTGTTGAAAAGAAAGTTAATAATGAGTTTCGGAGTTTTATTTTCAAAACAAAATGAATTTGCCATAATCAATTTTACTTGTAATTCTGACACAAAAGGTTTATTATCATACTTGGTATTGATAATGTTAAAATAGTCTTTGAAAGTTCATAAGAATATAATTAACTCATTTTTGATGCGATATTTTTTTTGCAGTTCCATTTTTGCATTCACCTCTTTTTCATAATTGTTTGATTGTTCAGGCTATTGCTCATTTATATGCCCGCGTGTTTTTATATCAAATATGCGTACTTCAAAAAGATGCCGGTCATCTTGTCTATAACATTCATAGGAGAACAATTTCTAAAATACTTAAAATAATTGTTGTCGATGTCACTAGGTCATATGGTAAGATTGATAACTGTAACTATATATAAAATAACGCCGGGTTTGGGTGTACTGTCACAAAAATCCGAAACTGTTTTATGTTGCACTCAACGCAATAACGATATTTATATTTATGTGATCTTTATTCTGTTATTTTTTCCACAAAAATGTATTACCGATGTTTTATTCTATGGTACTCACTATCAAGTCATCTTAATAACTACTTTTGGTATGTTTACTTTGTGGTATTATATATTGGAAATAAACAAAGGACTATCATGCTAGTATAAAGCCTTGTTTTGTGACCTTTAATTAAACATTTTGTTTATGGTATAGCGTCAAATTCATGAAATAATGCAATATTGCATAATCGGTTAAGTTTTTTATTATTTTTACACGTTACCTTTTGATATATGACGATTGTACCTGCTAAACTAGATGTGTTTTCTTAAATAGATGCCACCAAACTATGTAAAGCTGTCTTGCACCTTGGTACGATAAATGTTGCGAAACAGCTAACTTATCGCAGTTGTATATGGGCTTACTATTATTGTTATTATTACGTGTATATTATAATGTCGATTTGGCATTGAAAATATGTTTTTTACTAGTACATCAAAGTTAAATGTTAAATGAAACGCGACTATTCAACTTTTTAATTTCAGAGCAAAATAGATCAAGATAAACTTTAAATACTGAAACATGAAACAATATTTAATTTTTCATGTAGTGTACCCTTTTAAAAATATTTGTATTATTGTGCCTAAATATGTTTTATCGACTAAAAAGTGTTTGCCTAAAATGCACATTGACAATAACTTATTAGATTTGTTCAAAGTCCAAAAAGGAACTGCATTTTTTGACACAGAGTCTGCCCAATTAGAAGTTTGTGGGAGCGATAACTAGCAATATTCCTTAATTATGAATTATATTCCTTTTAATTGAAAACAGGTATTCAGCCTCAGGGCAAGACAAATCCCGTGTTGATATGCATATTCTGAGAAATTGAATGAACACTCTGTAAAATAAAATAAATATAAAAATCCAAAGTCTCCCTTTTAATATTGCATTGATTCATGATACACTTTGTGAACCAAAAATAATTTTAAATCATCAACTTAAAATTCAAATTTGGTACTTAGACTAATTTGTTTTGAAAAAGTTCCAGATGAGCTCGATATAGACAGAAACTTTAAGAAGTAAAACAGATCCGCTTTTACAAATAACAAATGTTTATAACTATCCCCCTTTGGTAGTAGATGATAATTCAATCAAAGCAAACACGCATATGTAAACTTATTGATAGGGAAGCTCACGATGAGTGTTTAACTTAATGTTTCGTGTTATACAATCATAAAAGCGTAGCAAAAACAAAGCTTTCCAATCATGCTTCAGTATACAGTTATAATGAATAACATTTTATATAACTTTTCAAGACACACTAATCAATTTGAGGTATGGCGACAGGTGGTATAAAGATATTTGCTATACATGTATTATGTTTGATGATTTAAATTTCATAGGAAGAAAAAGAAAAAAAAGCAAATGAACAAAGAAAAAAACATACAAAAAGCATAAAAAGAAATACATTGATTGTCTCAAAAGAAAATGATTTTAAAATTCGATTGGAAAATATTTATTTGATAAGAAGTAAATGAACAAAGAATTCCTTTTAAGAAGCCAGCCGCATGTCAAGTAAACGCATGTTTCCTTCAAGGCGTTTTACCATAAATTGTTTTCACATGCGTCCTAGATCATATTAAAAGCCTTTTAAGTTAGTTGTTAGAATGAAAAACAAGGGATTTTATTGTTTGTCGAGTAATATAAATTGAACTTTGCCTCTCGAAACCATTGTTTACTATTTGGTGTTTAATATAAAATTAGTAATTCCCAAATCTCGTATGGAGTTCTGCTCTTTCTGGTGTATTTTCGATTGAAGAATATCATTGTTATTTGAAATAACCATGCAACATGATTGTGTAAAGTTAAGCATAATGACTTATTTATTATGTTGATATAATATAATGTACAAACATTTACCACAACAAAGATATGTAGAAAAATGTGTTTGTTTAATAAATATTCCTCTAAATATGTAATTTTATATGATAAGAGTCTAAATTTAAAGACACTAGAGTTGTTTTCATTTCAAATACAAATATGATAGATAAAGTGAAAAGAGGTCTTGGTAAAATGTCTTAGGGCTAAATCCCTTTTTTGATGATAACATTGTATTGAACATTACAAAAAAGAATACAAAATCGTGTAAGAGCGCGGGGGGAATTTCAAAGTTTTTATTCAAATCGCCTTCGCTTTCCTATTATAGTTCCTTAAACTGATTAAAAACACAATTGTCAACTTCATTTGCTACTGAAAGCATGCGCGGTTTGATTAGATTGAATCTAATGGAAACGCCTACAGAACGTTTCAATACAGAGGTAGCTTGAAATCCTGTTTTACTTGACTGTATTTCAATGTGTTTTCTTTGGTCTGTTATTCAATAATGTAACTATCTTAAATACAGAAAAAAGAACGACATAAGGATTGATTGCGTCATTGCGGATTTCTGTTGAATTACAGACTGCAAAAGTACATTACTTGCATACTTCAAAGAAAGTTCCAAACATCATTATAGCGTTCATTTTAAAATATACTTGTTTGTTTGTTTTTTCGTTTTGATTTTTGTTGTTGTTTTTTATGAACTGTTAGAAACTAAACGTTTTTGGCTTTGTTCTACGTGGAATTGTTCACTTATACAGTTTGTATTATAGTTGCATAAAGATGCTTTCTTTATTATGTGCAATCTTTAAGTAATAAACTTAAACTTAACTGTTTGCTTAAATCAACAAAAAGTTGACGATGCCAAATAAAATAAAATCGCAAAATACAGCAATATATAATTCCCGTTAATGCTCATTTAGAATAAAGCAGACTGAATCATTGATTAAAAGGAAGTTAATTTGCATATATATGCATGTTGATCTATGAATTTTATAATCAAACTCCTTCAAGAAAAAATGAAAATTGGGATATTTCTCGAGAGAAATTGTTTTAAAAAATCATATGAAAAATATATCAGGCTCTCTCTAACTAAGTCTTTTTGTGAGAGACACAGCAAAGTACCAAAGAACCAACTAGTACCGCTCCAATCGCCAACAACTGAGAGTACTGGACTCGTTGATCCCGAATACTAAGAGAGTAAAACAAAAAGCTTTTTAATGTGAACTGAATATTGAATAAATGACAGCTACGGAACAATGGACAATTTTCTTGATTCATTGCTCATTTCAACAACAACATTTTTGTTTCTTTCAGATACAAGTAAAGTAACGTTTTCTGAACGAATGAATGAATGAATGATCGTACGTAAAATACACCAAACACGCTGCAATTTTGATACTGTAAATGAATGAGACATTTCAATATTTACTCATAAATAAAGTCTTATTTCATTGTTCAGCGATTGTTGATCTTTTTTAAGTCTGAACAAACCCGCCTATTCAACAAAACAATTAAGTACTCTAGGCACATCAGTTGTTTTTATCTTATTGATAAATTCCTTCTTTTCAAAATAATTTCGATTTTTTTTTAAGAAATACCCTCAAAGTTCATGGCCTTCGAAAGAAACTTAAGTAAAATGCATAACCCGCAGCAAACGTAATGTAATATTTAACGGTAGTTCTGGTCAGAAAATATTTACTACAAAAACTGTCTTGACAATGGGAAATATATTCACACATTTCTTATTCAAAGCGAATCAGAGACAATATAACTGTGGTATAAATTATACGAGAAGAACATGTTAATTTTTACATTTGTCTGTGTGATATTGAAGATCGGCTCCTAAAATAATCTTTATGACATTCAGATTTTTGTACTTCAGTAGCAAATTTACAATATGGTTTAACGTGGATGTCTTTATAGTGTATGGCTAAATTATTTTGAGAAGGACTGGCATATTTTGGCATTAAACACTAGATATGAAGGATGGCCGTCACAGGAACAAATTTCTTTAGGCCTTCCAGTTCATTGATTCCAATACTGCATTGGGTGATTGGCTGAAGCCAGTGCTAGGTGGTTTACGAAATGTTATGTTTTATATTGTCTTTCATTATCAGACTCAGTTAAACCAAGTGTGTCTACTTTTTGTGCTGTTTTCAATGCTCACGAAGGGTATCTACTTTTTCAGATTTTTTTTATAATGAAAACAAAAAACAACAATTTCAATTAAAACTAGAAATGTGTCCCTAGGACACGGGTGCCCCCACACTGTTCTGTCAATCTTATGACTCTAGGTCAAATATTTTTTTGACTACATGTGCCACAAGTTGTAAACTAAAAATATTTTCTAAGTAAAGGGCAAATACTGTATAAATCCACAAGAAAACCCCAAGGTGAATAAGTACACATGCTGACCAACATTCTTATAAATTGTCAGGCCTACAAGTCAAATACTTTTTGAGCTATTCATATACAAGTTGAAAATTGCAAATTTATACTACTGTAAGTCAAGGGCAATTACTCAAACAAAACTGAAAAAAATACACGTGCAAAGTCCCAGGTACATAGCTTCACAGTGATGTTGATCATTATTTATGTAATTTAGTGATGTTGATCATTATTCCTGTAAAGTTGGTTGATTCTTACTCAAGCACTCAAGGAACAAATAACACAACATAATGAAACGGTTTTTACTAAGTCATTGGCAATAACTCTAAATAAATACTAAATAAATCCAGACGAAAATACCCAAGTGCACAACTACACATGCTGATTAACATTCCTGTAAAGTTTCATGACTCTATGTCAAATCCTTTTTTAGTTACATGCGACACAAGTTGAAATTTGCAAAATTTTACTGAGTCAAGGTTAATTACTCTAAAAATACTATATAAATCCACACAAAAATACCCTGGTGCACAACTACACATGCTGATCAACATTCCTGTACAGTTTCATGACTCTAGGTCGAATCCTTTTTGAGTTACATGCGACACAAATTGAAAATTGCAAATTTTTACTAAGTCAAGGGCGATAACTCTAAACATACTGAATAAATCCACACAAAAATACCCAGGTGCACAACTGCACATGCTGATCAACATTCCTGTTAAGTTTCATCACTGTAGGTCAAATACTTTTTGAGGTACGCCTTAACGATTCTTTCCTACAAATCATTTGAAAGCCAGTTACTCAGTATATTTATTCCTAGATTTATTTTCCCTATTACAACATGTTAAGTTTCAGGGCTTCTTCACCAATAGCTTGTTCGTGTTCATTCACAGATTATTAACCTATAAGCCCCTAAAGAATATACAACATATTAGAAATGTGTTCGGAAGCAGCTGCCTTGCTTTTTTTTTAATTATTTATATTTTCATTATACATGTAATTTGATTTTGTATAACAATTTGGACTGCTATGTCTTTGTCCTTGTGTATAAATAATAATAATCATAAATAAGATAAAAGAAAAAGAAAATACAACAAACTGCAAAACCTCCGCAACATGTGAACATGAAAACAACCGTTCAAAATACAAAAACATATATTAAACTTAAATACTTATATATTCTTTATCTAAAAAAACTAGATATATTTATATAATTGGACAAAACTCACTCGCTGTTTTTTAGATAGTGGAGCACATAATTGAAAGTTGTCTGTATTTAAGATGTACTGGGTTTTACATTCTTATCTGAAATTGATAAAAGTCGGGGGTAATAATTTATATTTCACCATGGACTGACTAAAATATTGTTTATATGATGAGAATTTTTATCCGAATTACCCAAGTATTATAAAATAATAAATGTTGATATTCATACAATTCTTTAAAAGAGAATTAATTCGAAGATGAGGCTTAAAAGCTGAAAAATGTCATTATTCCAAACATTTAATGCATTATAAATGTTTGTTGTTTCTGTATTATTTTATGCCCCCATTTCGAAGAAAAGGGGTCAATAATTGCTTTGCACTTGTCGGTCCGTCGGTCCGTCGGTCTGTCGGTCCGTCGGTCCGTCGGTCCGTAGACCAAATGGTTTCCGAGTGATAACTAAAGAACCCTTAGGCCTAGGAACTTCAAACTTGGTATGGTGATTGGTCATGACCAGTAGATGACCCCTATTGATTTTGGGGTCAAGGGGTCAAAGGGCAAGGTCACATTGACCTTGAAAGCAAAAACGGTTTCCGATCAATAACTAAAGAACCTTAAGGCCTAGGAACTTCAAACTTGGTATGGTGATTGGTCATGATCAGTAGATGACCCCTATTGATTTTTGGGGTCAAAGGTCAAGGTCACATTGACCTTGTAAGCAAAAACGGTTTCCGATCAATAACTAAAGAACCTTAAGGCCTAGGAACTTCAAAACTTGGTATGGTGATTGGTCATGATCAGTAGATGACCCCTATTGATTTTGGGGTCAAGGGGTCAAAGTTCAAGGTCACATTGACCTTGAAAGCAAAAACAGTTTCCGATCAATAACTAAAGAACCTTAAGGCCTAGGAACTTCAAACTTGGTATGGTGATTGGTCATGACCAGTAGATGACCCCTATTGATTTTGGGGTCAAGGGGTCAAAGTTCAAGGTCACATTGACCTTGAAAGCAAAAACGGTTTCCGATCAATAACTAAAGAACCTTAAGGCGTAGGAACTTCAAACTTGGTATGGTGATTGGTCATGATCAGTAGATGACCCCTATTGATTTTGGGGTCAAAGGTCAAGGTCACATTGACCTTTTAAGCAAAAAACGGTTTCCGATTAATAACTAAAGAACCTTAAGGCCTAGGAACTTCAAACTTGATATGGTGATTGGTCATGATCAGTAGATGACCCCTATTGATTTTGGGGTCAAGGGGTCAAAGGTCAAGGTCACATTGACCTTGTAGGTAAAAAACGGTTTCCAATCAATAACTAAAGAACCTTAAGGCCTAGGAACTTCAAACTTGGTATGGTGATTGGTTATGACCAATCAGATGACCCCTATTGATTTTGGGGTTAAGGGGTCAAGGTCAAGGTCACATTGACCTTGTAGGTAAAAACGGTTTCCGATCAATAATGAAAGAACCCTTAGGCCTAGGGACTTCAAACTTGAGATGGTGATTGGTCATGATCAGTAGATGACCCTATTGATATTGGGGTCAAGGGGTCAAAGGTCAAGGTCACATTGACCTCTTAGGTAAAAACGGTTTCCAATCAATAACTAAAGAACCCTAAGGCCTAGGAACTTCAAACTTGGTATGGTGATTGGTCATGACCAGCAGATGACCTATTGATTTTGGGGTCAAGGGGTCAAAGGTCAAGGTCACATTGACCTTGTAGGTAAAAACGGTTTCCGATCAATTTACTAAAAAAACGCTTAGGCCTAGGAACTTCAACCTTTGTGTGATGATTGGTCATGACCAGCAGATGACCCCTATTGAGTTTTAGGTGAAGGGGTCAAAGGTGAAGGTCACATTGACCTTGTAAGTAAAAACGGTTTCTGATCAATAACTCAAGAACACTTAGGCCTAGGAACTTCAAACTTGGTATGGTGATTTGTCATGACCAGCAGATTACTCATATTGATTTTGGGATTAAGGGGTCAAAGGTCAAGGTCACAATGACCTTGTAAGTAAAAAACGGTTTCTGATCAATAACTAAAGAACGTTCGTCCTAGGAACTTCAAACTTGGCATGTTGATTGGTCATGACCAGCAGATGACCCCTATTGATTTTGGGGTCAAAGGTCAAGGTCACATTGACCTTGTATGTTAAAACGGTTTCCGATCAATAATAAGAGAGAACCCTTAGGCCTAGGAACTTCAACCTAGGCATGGTGATTGGTCATGACCAGCAGATGACCCCTATTGATTTGGGGTCAAGGGGTCAAAGGTCAAGGTCACATTGAGCTTGTAGGTAAAAACGGTTTCTGATCAATTTACTAAAAAACGCCTAGGCCTAGGGAACTTCAAACTTTGTATGATGATTGGTCGTGACCAGCAGATGACCCCTATTGAGTTTTGGGGTCAAGGGGTCAAAGTCATGACCAGTAGATACTTTATAACCCTTATTAATTGTTTGATCACTGGGTCAGAAGTCATGCATTATAACCTTATCACATGACTAATTGGCTGCTGATAGGGGGCATACATGTTTTACAAACATATCTTGTTATTATAATTTCTGACTTTTTTATCATTGTTGAAAAAATAATAATAATGTACATTTCTTAGGCCCATATTCTGGCAAAATATCAAACATTCATGACAATATTGAGGTATTCGTTCATCTTGAAACCAACCATTTAAATTTTGTTATTCTAATTGTTATCAAATAAATCATCGTTAGTTTGTGGAAAATGAACGCGCTCATAGTATAAAATAAGAACATGTGAGGCCCTCTGACAATTATTTAAGGGACCTATCGCCTTAGAAATTATCATTATCATTTTCTTCTGAAAACAAATTACACATAAATAAGCGAAACAAAGAAAACTTGTAAAAAAGTTATTGCAAAGTTTTTGCGTATCAAAAACAAAATCAAATACGATAATTGCTTATTTATTAGATTTCATGGAATAGACTAAAAGGGTACCTACGCTTTTTTAATATGTAAACATGAATAAAATTTAAGATATCAAGTACAAAAATCTGGAAACAAAGTGATCCCTCGGAAGCATTAATCACTACAAAATTACAAGAGAATTGCAGACTCGGTTTGATTGAGTCTGTACATGAGGGATAAAGAAAACGTGCAACATCCCTCATGCAGTCACAATTCCAATTGAATACAAAATATGCAATGCCTTTTTTTCAGAAAGAAACCCGTTGGCATCCACTTACTTTACGGTCCAAACGACCCCTTTTTTGCTTAGCGTAAGTTGATTACCGCATCATTAAATGCCAAAATACATAATTTTTTACGACAGCATCATGAATAACTGTACAAATTTCCTAGGGTTAATCTTTATTTACGGTCGTCACAATGGGTCACCAAACGATGCAGTCTTATTTCATTTCACTCTCAAATCCTTATATTAAGACAGGGTTTTTTCTTTGGCATTTCATTTTCCTTTCATCATTAAACAGTTGTTCAGTCAAAAATTGCCAAGTGAGCACAATAATGTTCTTAATTAACTTAGATTGATTGAAATCCTTTTGATGGCGGGATTTTAAAGCAAATATTACATGGAATGATTCCCCCGCTCAATTTGTAGAAGACCGTTTTCTTTAAATTATTAAAAAAGGACAATGTATGAGACCTCAACATTATCCGCTTTTAATTTGTTTTTAGAACTTCATATTTTTCATGAAAATAACCAAGGGAACATACAATTTTGTGATTGTGTTGCTGTTATTAGTAATCTATGTAATATACTCCCAATACATACTCCAACGAAAATGATTTTTATTCTTTGTATAGCATTTTAATTTTGTACTTACAACCGGATATTTTAAAAATAATAATGTTCTATGGTACAAACTACCAGCTTTAAAACCGTCGACCAAGCCAATCACAATGTTCGATGGTTATTGCGGCAATTTAGTAAATAATGTGGGTGTATTCTTAAATTTCATTTTCTTGTTTTATGCAAAAGGGTAACAATTAAAAAACATTTGTATTGTAATTTACGACAGCTGTTGAATGCTGGTAATTAAATCTAAAACATGTTTTGATTGTGTTTCCTATTTCCATAGCTATTGTCTTAAGTCTTTATTATTTGTTGATGATTATGGTTTCTTTTGTCATACATGATATGTAGCAAACAATTTTTGAAATATATATTTCTATACTTTCTGTACGATTTCAAAATATTATAATTAAAACATAATGTATTAAACGAAATATGTCATATTTCAGCATGTAGAGAGTGATTCACCAATGACCAATGAAAGTACTATTGAAATTCCTTAAATTTCTTATTCAAGTAGATCCAGTCTGTACAGTAGGTTCAATAATTGTTGTTGTTACTACAACAAGAACTCCATTTGTCTGTTAAACATACTTTTATTTTTCTATTTTATGATAAAAGCATACAATCTGTGTTAAACTTTATATTTGCAATAAGCACAAACTAACTTACAATTGTTACTAGAATAACACCAAAGCTAATTTTTTTGCATAAAATGACATTTTGTAATTAGAAGTATATGGCATTTTAAAAGTCAATATAAATGCTAAATTCTCTATGTAGTTGGATAGTTGAAAGAACACTACTTAATTATTTCAAACAATCAATACTGCATCTGTAAGTTGTATGTGACACCGTTTGTGCTGATCAATATTTCACAAAATCCTTGACATTTTGATTGTGTCCATAATAAATTATAATACATGTAATACGGTAGCGGTTTGTCCTTTTCTTTTTTGTTGTTTTGTTTCTGATGTTTTTCGTTTAGTATCCATAATACTCCCGAGTGTAAGATCCTCTTTCTGACAGATTTTATACGTTAATAATGATTGTAAAGTGTATTATGTTACATGTGCGAAGAACCATAGACAAGTAAATTGCTTTTATATACTCACATCATATTTTATTTCAGTACAATAATTTCTCCAGACTTTTTTTTCGAATATATTTTCCAATAATCAGGTTTCAGGGAAACAGATTGGTATTCTTATTTTATAATAATCTGCCGTAGGCTATTTATGCGGTAACTTTAATATATATTGTGCTAAACAAAAACATTAAAATGTTTAGAAATCGACAATTTAGATAAACCGGCCCATTGACGTACGTGACACATGATTAAGATTGATCTGCTCTGGATATAAAGTTAAAGAAAGGGAGTTGGAAAATAAGACATGATAATAAAATCGGGTAAATGTAACAGCTGTGTGTATTTTCAAAATATATGTATATCTTTTGTGAGACAAAATATTTATTAAATTCTTTAAATAAAAATGTGTAAATTAACGCAGCTTTTTAAGAAATAACAAAAATTGATTCTACATTTGATTCAGTATCTTTAACATTTTGTCTGATTCTATCTGAAGAGAACGAGATGTAAGATATGTCTGGGAAGAAATCTGGGGGGAAATTTACTTGTACAATTGAAATAAAAGTAAAAAGAATTTGAAACGCGTTTTTTTAAACAAATAATATCACTTAAAGACAAATGAAGTAAAGTTAACGTTGATAACCTATTTTGTTGATAGGAAATGTTTTTTGTTTCTTAATTCTATTAGGAAGAGTTCTTTTATTTGCACAGAGCAAACTGTTTCAATTCAGAATTCTTAGTAAAATTCAATTCTTATTATTTTCTGAAAAATTCCTTTAAATATGCATTTCAACTGAACCGCTTTATTTGCAAGATCAATAAATGGTAGGAAAAGATAAAGAATTTTATTTTAACTTTATAAAACGTAATTTGTTAAAGATTTTACAAATTGTTAATGTTAAAACACGTTAATTGCAAATGAATGGAGTATGAAATGTAATGCCCAGCTATTTAAATGCATTTGTTTGGTTCCTGTGACACAAATCAGTTTATTGACATAGCAATTTATTTTCGCAACAGGACTTACTGGTACTTATTTATGAACAGTACTTCCTCTGTTGAAGACGAATGTAGGGGAACAATTGTACTATTTTATAACGATCAAAAAGTCCAATCAAAAGTGTTTTTTCCTAAAATATCGAAATGATTTATCATTCATCTAATTATTAGATCTGACATTTCAATATAGAAAATGTCAAATCAGTCGTAGTTTGTGACGGGAAGTATTTATTAGATTGACTAGCGTCTTGTATTATGTGACAAGCTCTTAGTGTGTTATTTTGATAGATGTATAATCTTTGAATAAACACCAATACGAATTGTTTAGATAAAAAAATATTGAAAGTCTGTTTGTAATGTTACTATTTTTATTCAGAAAACCTACTTTAAACGTCAACAATCAAAATATTTTTACGTGTTTTTATATAAGAATAAAATGAACAGTTTTATTTAAAATGTTGAAAAGAGAACATGAACACATTAACATTGAAAAACGAGTAAGGAAAAGTCTACAAAATAAATACAAAATAAACGAAAACTCTCAACACAAATTCTATGCAAAATGGTTTTATAAGAAGTTAATTTTGTTTCTTTTAAGTCAATGATTAAATGGACTTTCCCGCTAAAATAATGATAGTCTAAGAATTAAAAGAAAGGAAAATGTTTGTCAACAAAACGATAAAAAATGAACTATGAATTTTATACTAGTAATTATAGTTTTCCATACTTATCCTGTGCAATAAGTCCATCCGCTTATGTCTAAAGAGAGAGCATTTGATTGGCAATCAAGGGGCCACTTTTTAATCCTCGTGTATGGCAAACTTCCTTCCTTCGTGTCAATAAAATTTAAAACTTTAAATTGCTTCGTTTCTTCGAAAATGCTATTTCTTTGAAAGTTATCACGACAAACATTTCTCACACATTCAATTTCATTTAATTCATTCTTATATTTTAGGTTAAGTTAAAGCGATGAAATCTCGCAATAAATTGTGAATTAAATTAGACCTGATAAACTTTTAAGATAAATTCTTTCAATTCTTGGAACATAACACAATAAATTGTACGGTCATTGATTATTTTCCGTATCAAAGTCAAGCTTTATTTTCTCAGAGTTCACACTTTGAACAGCATTCCATGTCCCATATTTCAAGCGTAATTTTCAATATAATTTACAAGTGAAAATAAATCGCAAAATCATAAAAAACCTGATGCCATATCTAAATGTGAGCCATAACTTGCCTTCTCAGTCTGAAAAAAAGAGAGCAAAAATCAAAAGTCACGACTACAAACACATGTATTGTTTATTTACATCAAATTTTTCATTAACATATCAAGCAGGAAGAGAAGGCGGGTAAAACAATTTCATAATAAAGTAAAACATGATTATTTTACAAAATCAACGCCTTGCCCGACATTAAATCTCCCCCTGTACAAAATTGCGAACGAAAAGGTTGCGATAAATGCCAGAACGGAAGTCATTTTACCGTATAGTAAAAACCATCAAGATTAATACCCTATGTAACATATTCAATAAAGAAGAGGAAATACGCGTCCCCAAAGAACACCCAAACAATAAAATTAACCCACGACACACCCTTCCATCGGTTCAAGCAGAACTCAACATTTAAACATGAAATTGCTGAAATTTAGAATTTAGAATCATCTGCAGATGTGTTCATACCACGGTTATTATGGAACCTTCAATTGGACACTTTCGTGCCATTCCATTAAAAGGGATGTATGGTTCCCAAATAAAACAATGCGTGATTATGAACGTTATATGATTGTCTTTACTATATATGTTATTTTGTTTAATTTCATAGAAAGTTATTAAGTTGAATTACTTTAATAAATTATTATGTTTTGAACGTACATGTGTGCAGATGTATGTAATAAATTTATGTATGTAATAAATTTATGAATATTACGAAGTAAGGGTACTTTTTACATTTTTAAAGCTTTGTTGTAACCTTTTCAATCGGATAAAAGTATCGAAATATAAATATATTTAATTAATTAATTATGAAAACTATTACATACGCGTATATAAGCGTACTACAATTACCATAGTATCTTAACAAGGGCGAGTAATGAATGAGGAATATTTGTTTAATAAATATTCCTTTGAGAAATCATAACGTCTTATAATAATGAAGATAATTTAATAATGTTTAAGAAGTGTAACAATATACCACCTTCCATACCATGCACTAGATGAGGAGCACCTGCTGATGTAACACGTAATGTAAATATGGAATGGTCTCTGTCACGAACAAATGAAGAGTTTCTAACACATTTATACACTCAAAATTATCCATCGTTTTCGAATGTTTTCGAAGCAATCACATATGTATTTGTATGTATTAAAAATTGTCGTCTTAGTTTTCAGTGATAAACATGGCAACAATCAGTTGTTACATCATCTGTAATAAGTCGAGCTGAATGTTACATTATTTTTCATAAAAGTTGGAAAATGTAAACACAATTATAGTATTTTTACTTCTATACGAAATTCTAAATCAATATTGCTGTACATATTTGCAAAAAAGCAACATAAGCAAGAAAGGGTTCAGATAATGGCCAATGGGTAACGTTTTTGAAACTATAACAGAATACGAAAAAATGCTTTTGAAAAATGAAAATAAAAGCATTTATTGGGCATACTGGGTCTTCATGTTAGTAATTTCCAAATAAATTTTACTCTTCGTGATTGTTTCGCTTATCTCACGAAAACATTGCTAAGAAGAACTATTCAATTTATATCATTGCTTTATGCAAATGGAATTGTAGTGCAGAATGAGTCGCGCGAGCAGCATTACGGTTTAATCTACAGACATATACATTACGGTTCTCGGATGACAAAGTGTGGCCTCAAGCGTAATTGATGACTTTTGAGGTGGCGTTCAATATCCAATATTGTCAAGATGAAAGTAAATAATGAGTTCATGGTCTATTGTCAAATCAAATACATATTATACCAATATGTTTTCTTTTTCTACAATAAGCATATAATACTCGTATTAATTAATATAGTATACAAAATATGGCAATATATTTTACTTCGTAGCGTTATGGCATTGCATTTTGTATATCGTTCCTAAAGCATATTTTTACAATACATTACCCCATATACACTCTAATTAATCGCTTGTCAAAGTGAAAGGTGACACACACTTAACTATTGCATTTCTAACAGAACAGTTTTCTGAATATTATAACTAAGTTTCTTACTAAAAGCTCTATTCAGATATTATGTTAGTTTAATTAAGGTATGTTATACATCATGTTCATTATAAAATAATATAAAAATAATATGATTTATTTCATTTATCAATTAATATCAGCTATATTGAATAATAAATTTACCTCAACATGTGCTATCCTCTATCAACGGTAGTCGGGCATGAAGGGAATCCCTACAACATATCCAATCATATCATGCTTGTGACTATTTTTAGTGTTAATATAAGCTCTATTTTATTTACCATTGCGACATAAGCTCTGTTATAAACAATTGTTAGAAATTCATAAGATACTACATGACATTAAGATAAGAATTAAGACGTAAACAACCCCATGAAACAAGACGCACTCTTCGAAATATAACAGTCAAACACGAACATGACATTTTAATTTTACTCATATGTCTTTCTTTTGTTCAACTTCTAACACTTTATGTAAAGTTTGAAACAATTATCAAATCAATATTTTGCATCTATTCAATAATGTCATATTCAGGATTTACTGTCAAATACTATAAGGGGCTTTATTTTAGAATTTAAACTCTAAATTTGAGTTATATTCTTAAAAGCGTATTTCTTACTATAAAATGCAACTAAATATTATATATATAATTATTGAATCTTTTTTTTTTCTTCTTTTTTTTGTTATCTTGTGTTGTAATCTATGACTTTACCCACTACGTTCTTGTGCTATAATTAACATAATATCATACTAAATTTGAAAGGCGACCCATGCTTTCACAAAACCACATCTTTTAACATACAAATACCGTTAAATGGCGACACAAAACTATTCTTGTTATTTGATTAGCATACAAAATTCAACACGAAATGCAAGCAAAGGCAATGCGTCTGTACTAAATGTCCCGTGTTACAATGTTCGCTTGATGCTAATGCCACAAAAAACTGGAAATTTTCTTTTGATAAGTTACTGTCACAGTATTATGCATTATGATTGAACTGAAAAAGGTTTTAAAAAAAACCCGTTTTATGTTAGGATGTAGCATTGCTTTTATCAATTTAAAAATTCACTGATCTTCTTATTGTATTTAAAAATGTGTAAAATACAATCCCAAACATATTCAAATTATAAACAATTTGGGTTGCAAATGTTTGTTACAATTTATTATAATTTACATAAATATCTGTAGTTTACGAACCCATAAATCATATATATCTAGAATATCAAGAGGCGTGATTCTGTTTAATACGCAGTATTTCCATATTCTATGACGTATCAATTGGCTATGGCGATAAACATGAAAAAGTAAAATAATAATGTGGTAGAAGCGTAAAAGTCTTAAACACAGTCGAAGTTAAAAACATTTTCTAGAAGTTCATAATACGTCCGAAAAACACCAAAAGAGACTTTTATAGTTTCCATTAACAACACATTAAAGTTTTACAGAATTGTATATATTGTTAGATTTGTCGGTTTGGACTTTGTTTAGGAATTCTA
Organism: Ruditapes philippinarum; assembly: GCF_026571515.1. Lineage (NCBI taxonomy): Eukaryota > Metazoa > Mollusca > Bivalvia > Venerida > Veneridae > Ruditapes > Ruditapes philippinarum. Next base: position 46,611 of record NW_026861616.1, read on the forward strand.
TTTTCTTCTATTTTGATGTTCTGCACATTTATTTTGAAATCGCATTTTCCCAATTTTAAATTCTTTAAACTTTCCCAAGCACTTTTGTTCATACATTAAAAGTGTCGCAGTTTTATTTGACAATCAGTATACTTAGGTCTTACTCAAAACATGATACAGCACGTCACTTGTATAGAGGCTCGCATAATATAATTTTATTCGACTCGTGCAATAAATTCAGTATTGAACTTACACTCATTCAATATCCTCTATAGAAGTTTTAAGCATTGCTCGCATAATGAGTGATATGAATGTATGTATAGGTTTAAGATAATGGTTTTAAATCTAAATACTTTCTCCCACTAGAATATTCAAACACCAAACCTGTAAAGAGTACATTATAAAACACATTAGCACGTCCTCATGTTGCTCTGTTTATTTCCCAAACGACAAACAGTCTACCTATATTTAATGTAATGTTTCTTTTGTATTTGTGTTTTTTTAGACTTATTATATAAGTTAAATCTTTCAAAACTGATATGGTAATACCTGGTAGATAACTTCTGTCTTATTGTGCTAGTCAAATTGTCAAGAGAATAATACCATTTATATGTTACCTCTTTTGTCTTTTCAACTTATTTATTTGGCCAATTAGACTGATAGAAATGAGTTCACGTTATTGTATTCACTTCCACACTTGTTTCAAATGTACATTAGTTAATTCGGTACTTCTACTTTTGGCATTTAATTAATTCGATACTTTTTCCTTTATCATTCCAGAATATCAGAATAGAAAAATCAGAATTCAAAACAATTATATACTTAAATAGTATAATAATTTTGTTCTTAAGCTTAGTATGAGGCGTCAACATATAGAGACATTTTTTATAATAAATAGATATAAAGTTAAATGGATGTTGGTGTAGCCTAAGATATAAAATCTGTTGTTTAAGATGTGAAGAAAGGCTTAATTTTTCTAGACTAAGCTATTGATAACATGCAAGATCAATTTAAATTGCTTTCAACGTTAAATGAAAATAAAGAATTATTTCCCCTATACTCCACTAGTGCATAATACATTTCAATCTAACATTATTTCTTCTTTAGTGTTTTCTTAGAAATAATGTTGTTTTCCTCATATTTGTTTACATACTTTGTGTGATAAAGAATAAATGTGGGCCTAATTATTTCTAGAAAGATCAATACTTTTCAATCACTTGTGTTGTTCGATTCATAAAACAATCGTATTCTCAATTTACAAATACATTTTAAGTGATCAGACGGGTTTAAATACTCGTACATGCTTCTCAAGACAAGTGTTGTGCAGATGAAGTGGAAAATCATATTTCTACCTAAAAACATCTTGGGAATAACACATACAGCCATTTACCTCCTGGGATTTGAAAGAAAAATCTAGAAAAAAGCTGATTCATTGATGAAGCAATAAAGACAAAAATATGAAAATGATGCAAAATACAGTTTAATTCAGATTTCTTTTCATAAAAGATAAAAGTACAGAATCTCATACCCTTCTAGCATCATTTAAAGCGGTATTCAATCCTCAGCACTAATGTCCTGCCTCTCACTAAGATACCTTGGATTGTAAGATGTTGAAATTGTTGTTGTGAGTTAAGAATTTGTCTTATTGATTAATTTGTAATATGCATTCAACATTCATTCGTAAAAATATAAATGTTCATTTTCAAGCTAGAAAAAAAGTAATCAATTGAAGTTTTAGACCTAAACTTAATGAAATAAACATAAAGCAAATTTTGATAGTTTTTTTTATTTCAACTGATTTTTACGGATTATATGATTATTTTAAGGAATTATTGTTTGCCGAAAACTATTAATTAGATAAAAGTTTGCAATCTTGAGAAATTGTACATAAAATGGTATCTTTTTTTGGGTACATTGAAATTACTTTGAAATATGAATAATTTCTAAATCAGTATATTTAATGTGAATTGTTTGTGCATACATCGTGACATTTTCAAGTCGAGTACTTTTAGACAAAGTCCTTATGCTCAGATGTGATGTGAGCATATCGATGGTTCAGCGCAATACTGGTCTAACTGCTATTTTTGAAAATGTTCAGGAGAGACAAAAAACTGATTAAATTCATAAATGCTTATATTAAAAAACCTTTTTTTTTTGCTATGTTGACATTAATTATAATAAGAAAAATATGCGATTTATCTAAATTTTAATTAACCCATTACTTCATATACACGCCTTTTAACGCCTTTTTCACACTCCCCTTTTTGTTGTCTCAAATGGTGAAAAAATGCATTATTTAGGCCCTTAACACTTGTTTTTGTTTGAGAAATGTTGTTAAAAAAGTGACCACTTTTTCGGCGCGGCCCCCCAACCAAAAGATACATCAGGGGGATGCCAGAAGGGGGATGTGCCCCTTCTGTTTGGGGGATTTGAAGGGGGGCGGCAGTCCCCCTCATCGCCAAGATAATTTTGGACTTGTGAGAGGCTATAAAATGACCCCAGATTGATCATAAGGTAACGTGTAACCAACGCTGAAAAAACATTTGACTCTATCTCAAATCCATGAGGAAGTGCAGCACTTTTGAAATCAATAATATAATGGAAAAATCAACGCAAAATAGTGATTTTTGGCAATTTGAGATGTCCCCTCGTTGCCATGGGTAACAGGAAAATTTAAGCCTGAGCATGTTTTTGCAAGGGCAATGGGTCCCATTTGTCAACATTATGTGCAGTCAATTTTGACGTGTTTTCGTATTTTAGCTGTTGAAGCGGTTCTTCCACTTGGTATAATCTTAGATCCATATCAACCGCTAGCTCTTTATATTTAGATAACTTAACAAATATTATGAAACGGGCAGGACCTTTTCAATGAGAAAACAGCCATTTTTCGCAAAATGCTCATGAAGTAATGGGTTAAGATAAAACAAATTGTGTATTTTAGAGTAAGACCTTTATTACGCTGAAATTCTGATTGCAATACAAGACTAACTTGAGTTAGACTCAAATTCCCTACTGAAATTTGGTAAAAGTATTACAAATCTTTGAGTTAGACCTGTTGTACCTTAAATATTTTGATGTAAATGAAATTTTTAATTTTGAACAAAAAATTTCATTAATTTATACATGTTTAAAATATTCTCCAATCCTCAAGCAGAAATTTACAAGACTAAATCACTCAATATTTTCTATTAATATATCATGTAAAACTGACTTGAGATTGAAATTACACTATTTCTTCATTTTTCAAATTTGTTTGAGATTCAGATTTACTTAAGTTCTTTTTTCGGATTATCTGTGCAATAAGTTTGAATTCTAAACAAAATGCAACAGCGTTGATTTAATTTTGATTAAATTATAGCGTTATAAACAGTTTTCATCATCAATGATGACTGACGATGCAGGAAGATATTGTGATTATCATCAAACTTTGAAAGGAGGGAATTGATAAGGCACATTTGTACAAATAAGACACATTTTAATTTCTCAATGCACCCTTTAGCAACATTGGTGCTTTGCTTCAAATCAGGTGTGTGATTCCAGTGCTACTGTTGTGTGCTAAATCCTAAAGAATTTAGTGTAGGTGGTTCTATTTTCTTTTATATAAAATATTTTCAAAAATGAACACCCTTGTTTGACCATGCTTTTATTACAACTTTTGTATTTACTTTCTCAACTGCTTAGAATATATTTTGAGAGTGTAATGTGCAAAATTTAACTACCGTTTTGCTTCTTTTAAGCTTCTTATTGTATTTAAAAGGGGGGAATTCAATCCCAAACATATTGAGATAATATATACAATTTGATGGAATAATCTGTAACAAAATGTAAAGGTTGCAAATGTTAGTTAAAATTTATTATAATTTACATAAATATCTGTCTTTTACGAACCCATAAATCATATATATCTAGAATATCAAGAAATGTGCATCTGTTTAATGAAAACATTAAAGAATCTACACAACAATATGTTTTTTTCAAATTTATATAATAGGCCATGTTTAAACATAGAAAAACGCGATTTTGGATAATTTTAAGTATTTTTATCATTTTCTGTTAACCCATTACGCGATATACACGCCTTTTAACGCCCTTTTCACCCCCCCCCCCCTTTTGTTGTTTCAAATGGTGAAAAATGCCTTATGTAGGCCCCAACACTTGTTTTTGTTTGAGAAATGTTGTTAAAAAAGTGACCACTTTTTCGGCGCGCCCCCCAACAAAAGATACATCAGGGGATTGCAAGAAGGGGGATATGCCCCCTTCTGCTTGGGGTTTGAAGTGGGCGGCAGTCCCCCTCATAGCAAAGAAAATTTTGGAGTTGTGAGAGGCTAAAAATTACCCAAGAACGATCATAAGGTAACGTGTAACCAACGCTGAAAAGCATTTGACTCTATCTCAATCTAAAGTTGCAGCACTTTGAAATCAGTTTTGATGGAAAAAAATCAACGCAAAATAGTGAGTTTTGGCAATTTTGAGATGTCCCCTCGTTGCCATGGTAACAAAAAATTTAAGCCTGAGCATGTTGTTGCAAAGACAATGGTCCAAGCAACAGTTGTGACAAGTTTGATTAGTATTGAAGCAGTTTTTTTTTATAGTTTTATAGCAATTTGAACTTGTAACAGGAGACTTTTCAATGAAAACCGCCATTTTTCACAAAATGCTCATGAAGTAATGGATTAATACGCATTATTTCCATATTCTATGACATATCACTTGGCTATGGCGATAAACATAAGAAAGTAAAATAATAATGTGGTAAAATCGTAAAAGTGAAACACAGTCGAAGTTAATAACATTTTCTAGAAGTCCATAATACGTCCGAAGTAAGGCTATTTACAATATCTAGATAATTTAAATGATTGCTACTGAAACAGGAAAAAACACTGACAAAAACATTTCGTTCCGCTTTGTATCTTTGTGTTGCAGTGGCACAATATGATTATACATGTATCTCGGATGGATATTGACACTACAATAACAGAACAACATATGCATATGATAAAGAGTAATGAGACATTGACAACTTTGAAAATATTCTCTTGTATCAAAAGCTCAAGAAAAGCATCATTTAATATGACGGTTTCGTAGAAATTTTATGGAACTAGTAAGCTTTACACCCCCCCCCCAAATGAACTCGTAATTCAACCTTTTTTGGACTGTAGTACATTTATTTTGACTATTAAAAAACCAAAAGAGACTTTTATAGTTTCCATTAACAACACATTAAAGTTGTACAGAATTGTATATATTAGCGGTCTGGACTTTCTTCTCTTTATTTTGATATTTTGCACATTCATTTCGAAATGGCATTTACCCTATTTTGCATTCTTTAAAATTTCCCATGCACTTGTGTTCATATATTAAAAGTGTCGCAGTTTTATTTGACAATCAGTATACTAAAGCCTTTCTCAAAACATCATACAGCACGTCACTTGTATATTGTTTTTGTTGTTGTTCTTCTTCTTCTTCTTCTTGCTTTTGTTCTTTTTTTTTCTTATTTAAAGTTTTTTTTATATGTTTAACAAAAAGTTTTAAACATGATATACCGGTATATATTTTTGAAAGTTTTAAGCATTGCTCGCATAGTGAGTGATATGAATGTATGTATAGGTTTAAGATAATGGTTTTAAATCTAAATACTTTTTCCCCCCCTAGAATTCAAAAACCAAACCGTAAAGAGTAATTTTAAAACAATTTGCCGTCCCAACCTTTTTTTATTTCCCCCCAAGACAAACTCTACCTAATTTTAATTTAACTTTTTTATTTTTTTTTCAAATTAAAAACTTTAAAAAGATACGGTAACACCCGATAGACAAGTTAAGCCTTATTGTGCTAGTCAAATTGTTAAGAGAATAATACCGTTTATATGTTATCTCTGTTGTCTTTACAACTTATTTATTTGGCTAATAAGACTGATAGAAATGAGTTCACGTTATTGCATTCACTTCCACACTTGTTTCAAATGTACATTAGTTAATTCGGTACTTCTACTTTGGCATTTAATAAATTCGATACTTTTTCCTTTATCATTCCAGAATATCAGAATAGAAAAATCAGAATTCAAAACAATTATATACTTAAATAAGCTTAGTATGAGGCGTCAACATATAGAGACATTTTTTATAATAAATAGATATAAAGTTAAATGGATGTTGGTGTAGCCTAAGATATAAAATCCGTTGTTTAAGATGTGAAGAAAGGCTTAATTTTTCAAGACTAAGCTATTGATAACATGCAAGATCAATTTAAATTGCTTTCATCGTTAAATGAAAATAAAGAACTGTTTCCTCTATACTCCACTAATGCATTATACATTTCAATCTAACATTATTTCTTCTTTAGTGTTTTCTAAGAAATAATGTTGTTTTTCTCATTTTTCTTTACATACTTTGCGTGATAAAGAATAAATGTGGGCCTAAAAATTTCTAGAAAAATCAATGCTGTTAAATCACTTTTGTTGTTAGATCCATAAAACAATCGTACTTTCTATTTACAAATACATTTTAGGTGATCAGACGAGATTAAATACTCGTATATGCTTTTTAAGACAGGTGTTGTGCAGATGAAGTGGAAAATCATATTTCTACCTAAAAACATCTTTGGAATAAAACATACAGCCATTAACCTCCTGAGGTTTGAAAGAAAAATCTAGAAAAAAAGCTGATTCATTGATGAAGCAATAAAGATAAAAATATAAAAATGATGCAATATACAGTTTAATTCAGATTTCTTTTCATGAGAGTGCAGAACCTAATACCCTTCTAGCGTCAGCTAAAGCAGTATTCAGTCCTCATACCAGTGTCCTGCCTCCCTCCAGCGCAGACTAATATACCTTGGATTGTTACATGTTGAAAGTGTCGTTGTGAGCAAAAAAAATGTCTTACTGAACATTTAATTCTAATTAATTTGCGAAAATATGCATTCCACGTGCATTTGTTGAAATATAAATGTTCATTTTCAAGCTAGAAAAAAGTATTCAATTGTAGTTTTAGACCTAAACTTAATGAAATAAACATAAAGCAAATTTTGATATTTTTTATTTCAACTGGTTTTTACGGATTAAATGGTTATTTTATGTGATTATTACTTGCCGAAAACTATTAATTACATAACAGTTTGCAATCGTGAGAAAATGTACATAAAATGGTATCTATTTTTACGTACATTGAGATTACTTTGAAATATGAATAATTTCTTAATCAGTATATCAAAATGTGAATTGTGTGTGCATACATCGTGACATTTTCAAGTCGAGTACTTTTAGGCAAAGTGCGTATGCTCAGATGTAATGTGAGCGTATATTTTTAAGATTTTCTATTGTCATACACGTCCCTCTTTATGTAAACGTAAGAGCAAAATTTCAACACTACATAAACTCCATAAATGACATAATTGTTCACGTCCGTTTTGTGGATAATAAAATTACCTTGCTTACAAGATATAGAACGGTTGGTTTCTTATGTTACATATTATAAAATATGATTTAGAATTTCATATGTAAGGCTGGCTACTTTTGCACTTGATCTTTACATATGTTAAAATCAGTTGCTCATTTCCATGTATAATTAACATGTAAACGTTGAATATGGACACATTAATTTTACTAGAATTCTTGGGGTATATTTACAGTTTAGTCAAATTAGACATTCTTAAAGCACGTCTACATGAGTTTGGAATATGATTGTCATTTTTAGTAAGTATTCATAGAACGAAATAACAAGCATACGCAATCAACAACATAATTCGTATAATTCCATAGCTAATTGAAATTGCAAGTGTCCTCGTTTATTTGATAACAATTATAAAATTAACTGTTAATGTGAATAGAAACGACACATTGTTATTTTGTTATTTCTGTTTGTCTAAAGTCTGGTTATATCCCATGGCAAGTTAGCAAGTTAAGTTGGGAAACTCGGGTTTAAGAAGCTATATACATTGTATTACTCAATATTTACATTGATAAAAATATGTGTATCTAATTAATATTTATATAAAATTAAGGAAAAAGTAACTCTTTCCGATGTAAATAAAATATAAAGGTAGTAATTCCAAATTAAAAGATGTGTGTACTTTGATCATGACGTAATACGTATTTATTTTTCTGAAACGTATGCAATCACGCCTGGAACAATTGTTACTTATAATTTTCAGACATTAAGGATTGGTGTACTTTTATCAAGGTGTACGTGTTCAAGTTGTAACAATGAAAAGTGTTAGTAACAAGCGGATCTTACAAGAACCAGAGAAATATATGTAGATACTTTGACAAATGATGCTTATTTGTATATTTAAAGACGTGTCCTGGTAACATGAAAATGAGTTTTGTTTGAGACTGTAGGAGGTATTTATCGTTAAGTTTGTAGTCAATAACTATAATTTAGCTACTTTTCCGGTAGCCCTATACACCAATTACTATAATCAACTTGTTTTATTGCAATTTCTGTCTGCTGCGAGAGAAGAATGAAAAGGCAGAAATATTGTCCAAGTATTTCCGATGTGAATTAATGCTGCGATAGATGGGGACTAGAATTTATAAGAAACGTGCCATATAAGTATTACGAAAACGAATCAAGAAATGGTGGAGAAGTAAAATCTATATTTGGGTGTTTGAAAAATTTAACATTGTACAATTTTGATATGCAAAGTATGAACAGAATTAAAAAATGTTTTAATACCCTCTGATTTTTTCAACATCCCGTCTACTCCATCACACTGCTTTTTTATATGTTAGCCCTTAACGTTCTGGAATTTAATTTATACACATGATCAGGCAACTATTTGGAAATCTATCAGTTGTCATTGTGGAGCGTATGTACAACAAGAATTACAATATGTAGCAAGTACTAACATGTTAAAACTATTATCTAGCTTTAAGAAATAAAGAACTAGTACCCTACAAACAAAACGATTTGCTCTTGTAATTGTTTTTGCAGCTTAAAAAAACAACTGTCATTCTTAAAGTTGACCAAGAGAATAGTACAATATTGGAATCCCAAACTTAAAATAAATGATTAGAAATATTTATAGCTTAGTTTGATAAAGGCTGCTTCTGGACATCAATGGTTAATGCAAACTACCGTCGTCAATAGCCCCCTTCAAAACATCTTTATCAACCAAGGAAACAACTCTACAGTTTGAAACAATTTCACCGGTTTCAAAATAAATCCTTCACAAAAAGTCAATTCTTAATCTTTTGAGAGAAAAAATATCAGACAAATCGTTTTGATAAATAATCCCCTATAACATAAAATTATAAGAAAATATTTATCAAAATGTCTTGAAAATTATCTTTAAATAACTTGTAAGAAAGTGACAATGTAATTTAGACTTTAGTTTGACGTAATAAAAATTAGATCCCTCAGCTACATTTTAACCAAATTTTATATGATGTAAAGCGTTTTTTTAGAATAACATAGACAGCAAACATTTACTGCGGGTAAAATATTTGAAATCACTTTCTTAATTGAATAAATCATTGTAAGTTACCACTAGAGTAAAGGATTAAAGAGAGGCGCGGAGACAATCGTTGTAAGTATGTTCTATACATGCGGATTTACTTCAAGACATTCTCGACAGTAAGTGATGTAACATGAATAATAATAACAGATGAAACAAGATATAAAAGGACTGGTGAAAAAAATTCAATAGAACTCCCAAGCATGTTGACACTTCTTGATAATCCTACATGTCGTCGATTTCAATATGCATGCAATTATTATTCCGCTAGGTAGTATTTAATATGACGTGTTGTGATGCACTTAAGATTATAACCAATATATAAATGTCGTCGGCATGTTCCTTAGTTAACATTTCTTTTATTATGTGAAAACGGCCCTTTCGGTGCTAGTAATATGTAGGAGGCGGATTCACTTATACCGGAAATACGCGTCCGCCAATGTTTTTAAATCAATGCGTGTTAACGTTTATTTATTGCGCATCAACAGCAGGCAGCAGCAGCACCAACAACAATAACAGCGAGAAAAAGAAACTATAATATCTAACCAAGTTTAGAAATAAATGTATCAGGCATAATTGTTCCGAATTGTATGTATATAACAGACCAACCATATCAAACCAGATGCATATATGTCGATATCTGTACACGTTTATTTAATTTTCGGTTTTTTATGTTGTGCCAATGTGCCATCAAAACGACTATTGTATGTAGATTTATGTGGTAATTATTGTCAAGAGTAAAGAAGATAGCTGTGTTTTCTTACCTTTTGGAAACCATGTGACTGTCCAAACTGATACAATCAACCTCTATTACAACATTTGGATGTTGTGATAGAATGAGAGTGAAGCAACATTATTGTCCGAATGTGAGACTTTTAAGATGATATCAATGAAGAGGGTGGTTATTTGTACTTCGGTGGACATTAATATATCTTAAAATTTATTTTAAAGTTCTTTTTGACAATATTATTTAAATATATGATGAAACGTTTGATTTTAAATAATCTTTAAAACTTATATCTAGAAATGTTGTATTTATCATAAAAATTATGTTTTTTAGTTCTTCCGAAGAAAAATCTAGAATAATCTAGCTATAGAAAACAGGAACTACTGGAAAATAAACTATAATAATAATTATAATACATAAAGTCCAAAACTGTTTTATGTTGCACCCAACGCAATAGCGACATTTCTGTATTTTTTTTTCTATTATTTTATTTTATTTTGTTGTCCACGAAAATAATTATTATTCTATGGCTCTCACTATCAAATCATCTTAATAATACATTTTTCTATATGTAATTTGCAATATTGTATATTGAAAATATACAAAAATCTATCAATCTATCTATGCTAGTCTAAGGATAGGTTTTTGTGACCTTTTATTAAACATTTTGTTTAATATGAGATAGGTTCAAATTCATGAAATAACGGGATATTGCATATGTATTGTTTATTCCTCGTGAAAGTATAAATTCCACTGAAATGTCTTATTACCTACTATAATTATGTTATATGCTAACAATTCCTTTTGATCTATTATATCAGTCGTCACCTCATATCATTACAATTTAATAATACATCATATGCTTAATAATAAAAGCCGTGCCGGGCATCATAGATTTAACCAAATAAAAGTGTGCACACATGCACACTTGCCAAATATATGTCTTGGTTTAAGCAGTTGTTTTTTTCTTAGAGCTTACAAACTAGCATCCACCATTCCAGCACAATTTTTTCCGCCAAAACCATTAGACCTAAAATCAGTACAAAAACAAGACGTTACGTAATTTAAATATAGAAAAAAATACTTATATAATCAAATTTAAAAGAATAAGGCAGATACGACCTATGACAGGCTGCAACATTTGATTTATAGTCAAAGAGTTAAGCTTGTTTGATTAATTGCTCTCATTCTCAGATGTAAGAATGATATTCCAAGTTTATAACCGAAACGTCGATATCACATTAAAGACATAATCAAAACGTCTTTGATGAGTCAATAATTGTAGCTCAGTCATTTATGGAAAGCGTTTTATATTTAGAATGATTTTAAAAAATAATTCATACCATTGAATCACATTGGAATTGCATATTACATGATTTAATAAGAATGGAAGAAATGCTACACAATTATGAAAATGCTCTTACATATCTGAAATGATAACGTGAAATAATACAATATATTGCAGGGAAAGGCAGCATTTAAATACTATATTAAATACCTTTTTATATAGCATGTTTATAATCCGCACATAAATGTTGCACCAGTATGACTTTTGCATAATTGTTAATTGAGTGTTACAATTTGATGTTCTTCTGCTTCGTTTAGATATCTACATATACAGAAAATGTAACACGTATTGTAAAACCTTCTGATCAAAGGGAAATAGATGCAATGACGATAGGAATTTCATTTATTTCTTTGAGAATGGTATTGAGAACCTTCGCAAGACTACATTTTATTATTGGGGTAGGTCTGTCCGACTAATCACCTCTTGAGGGCATGAAATTATTTAAGACTTAACTTGTAAAATATCTACATCCTAACTACCTAAAAAACGCCCAAAAGAGCATTATTGAAAATGCTGCAGGCCCGGTTTGAGCCTGTTCGCTGACGATAGTGGAAAGTGCAAGCTACCGTTTCATCAAATGATAACAGTACAAGTTAGTTTGGAGTTGATCATCGAGGATTTGATCTTTTGTGTGTTAGTTTTGAGAAATTATATATTCATAAAGGCTTATCAGATTGATTTCGTTTTCAACATGTTTACAGTATGTAACAATTTACCGAAGAAATATGATAAAATGTAATTGATGGATATAATTTCATGAGTATACAATGCCATCGTAACAAAACCTTTTCCGGAATGTTTACGGAACGTTACAGACTTTCTATGGAAACACTTACGGAACGATTTTATTGACAATCAGTATTAAATATGCTAATCTGTGTTTTCGTCTAAGGTTTTTACAGATATAAGCTTCAAGACAAGTAACAAATACTTAAATGAGTACATTGTAATACGTTGTATTTAATTCTGCATTGTATATAATTTGTAAATGTCTCTTTAGCATGTTTTGTAATGAAAATTAAGAATGAGATTGAGAAAAATGGGATTCAGTCATTAACAAAATTATAAATGAAGTAAATCTTATTGAAATATTTATCTACATGCACTGAAAATTGATATATTCTTTAAAAAACACCTCATTGTCATTGAATATATGTATATTTTACATACAATTATAATGCTTATGAGATTTATACAGCTGTCAATAAATGTTTATAGCGCTTTAATTTTTATGTTAGTGCTCCTTGTAGATATATGATATTTACAGCAAAGGATCATGAAACGATTTAAACAATTTGATTGATGTTTTTGACAGCAATACTTAAAATCTGAACAAACGTATTTTTTAAGTTGCAAAATACATTGTAAATTGTAAAAGTGATCACTTTTAGTGATTAAATGTTTATTGACAGGCGGCTGAAGTTTTTATACATATAATGAAATAATAAGGCCTTGGAGGAAATTGTGATCAAAAGAAATTATTCTCTACATCACAAAAAAAATCTTATTGATAGAAAGTGCAGGAATTACCTGATTTTAGAGATGTGATTTATGAGAGCATATGCATATTAAAGAGATAAAACAATAGTATCAGTGATATTTCAGGATTTCTAAACTAAGTGTCTGTATAGTTTCCTTCATTAGTCTTTAAAAAGGCTATAAATACAATTTAATATCCTTTATAGAAAACCAATAAAAAAAGTTCGTAACGAGCAGCTTTTTCCTGATTTCTGGCTCCTTTGATATATTTTATAAAATTTGATTTTGTTTTAAATTAAACTAAAAATCCTTTTTTAGTAAATTTGATTTAAAGGGTTTCCTTTTTTTGGTTTTTTTTTCTTTTCCCGGAAAAAAATTTTGAACAATCAAAAACAGATTTTTAATAAAAAAAAAAAAATTTGGTTTTTTGAATTTTTACACGTGTAGTTTCTGTTTTTAAAAACTTTTGGGGAAAAAAAGATACGGTTTTTTTAAAATTTAAAAATAAAAAAGCAAACTTCTTTAAATGACGTAATCTCCCTTTAAAACAAAGTCTTTTTGGGGCGTCTGGAAAAATATTTTATAAGGTATTTAAATGGTAATAAAACGTTAATTTTAAACGACGCAGGTATAAATGTGGTAACATCATGTGGTAATCACC
>NW_026861617.1:0-53506 GCF_026571515.1 Ruditapes philippinarum
GTGCGTCCGTGCGTCCTTTTAAAAAAATTGGGGGTCAAACCTTTTTTAAAAAAACATCTCCTTCCCAAACCCCATGGCCAAATTTCCCCAAACCAAAAATTTAAAAGAAAAGAGCCTTAGGGGACCCCTTTTAAATTGTTCAAAAATTCAAATTCCCTTAAAAACTCTTTGGGTTTCCATGGCAACCAATAGGAAAAACTTTTAAAAAAAAACTTCCCTTTTAAAAAAACCCCAAAAAGCTAGAGCTTAGGATTTTTGGCATAAAAAAAATCCCTTTTAAAAAGCGTGTCTACCATGTTTGTTCAAATCAAAGCCCTGGGGTCAAAATTGGCCCCGCCCAAGGGGGTTTTATTTTATTTCCCTATATGCATATAAGGGAAAAACTTTAAAAACATTTTCTTTTTAAAAAAACTCAAAAGCTAGAGCCCAAGATATTTTTTGGGATAAAACATGTTTTAATGGGGTGTACCAAGTTTGTTCAAATAAAAGCCCTTTGGGGGCAAAAATTGGGCCCCCGCCCGGGGGTCATAGATTTTCTTTATATTTTGTATAGCAAAAAACTTTAAAAAAACTTCTTTTTTAAAAAAAAAAACCCCCAAATTTGAGTTTTTGATATTTAAAACCCTGAAAACATTTTTCTTTGTGAGTGTCTTTCCAAGTTTGTTCAAATAAAAAAGGGGCCCCGGGGTGCAAAAAAGGGGCCCCGGGCCCCCGGGGGTTTTGATTTCCCCAAAATGGGATTTTAGTTAAAAAAATTTAAAAAAAAAATTCTTTTTAAAAAAACCCAAATAGCTGGGGTTTTTGAAAATTAAGCCCTGAAACATCTTTTTAGTGAGTGTCTACAAAGTTTTTTTCAAATAAAAACCCTGGGGGCAAAATTGGGCCCGCCCCGAGGCATTGATTTTCCCCTTTTATGTGTTTTGCAAAAACTTAAAAAAATTCCCTTTTAAAAAACCCAAATAGCTAGGAATTTAGATATTAAGCCATGAAACATCTTTTTAGTGAGTGTCTACAAAGTTTTTTTCAAATTTAAAAACCCTGGGGTTTTAAAATTGGCCCCGCCCCAGGGGCCTTTTTATTTTCCCTATATGGGATATTAAATAAAAAAATTAAAAAAAACTTTTTTTAAAAAACCAAAAGAGCCCGGGGCTAAAAATATTTAGGATGAAACATCTTTTTAATGAATTTTACCAAATTTGTTCAAAAAAACCCTAGGGTTTAAAAAGGCCCTGTCCCAGGGGGTCATTGATTTTTTTTATATGTGTATAGCCCAAAAAATTAAAATCTTTTTTTTTAAAAAAAACCCCAAAAAGCTGGAGTTTTTTGATATTAAGCTGAAACATCTTCTAGTGAGTGGTCTTTTCAAAGGTTTTGTTCAAATTAAAAGGCCCCGGGTCAAAACTGGCCCCCCCCCAGGGGTGTCATTGATTTTTCCCTTTTATGTGTATAAGGGAAAAACTTTTAAAAAACTTTTTTTGAAAAAAAACCAAATAGCTTTGAGTTTAGATTTTTAAGTAAAAACTTTTAAAGGGGTTTACCTTTTTTTAATAAAAAGGGTCAAAAGCCCCCCCCCAGGGGTTTATTTTTTTTCCCAAGGGGGGGGGGAAAAAAAAACCCCTTTTTTTAAAAAAACCCCAAATGGCAGGGAGTTTTTTTGGCAAAAAACCCAAAAAAAAACCCCCCTTTTTTCCCCCCCGGTTTTTTTTGGGGGAGGGGGGGGGGGGTATTTTTTTTTTTTTTGGGGAAAAAAACCCTTTTTAAAAAAACCCGGGGGGGAAAAAAAAAAAAAAACCCCCTTTTTAAAGGGGGGGGGTTTTTTTGGGGGATAAAAAAAAGGTTTTGAAGGGTTTTTTTTTTTGGGTTTTGCGTTTTTTAAACAAAAAGCCCCGGCCGTAAAAATTTTTTTTGGGTTTTTAAAAGGGGGCTGGGTTGTTTTTTTTTGCCCCAAAAAAACCCCCCCTTTTTAAAAAAAATTTTGGGGTTAAAAAATTTTTTTAAATTTTTGAAAAGTTTAAAAAAAAAAAAATTTCCAAAATTTAAAAATTTTAACTTTTTTTTAAAAATATAAATTGATAGGGGGTTTTATTTTTAATATTTTTTTTTTAATCATTTTTTTTTTGGGAGCCTTGGTTTTCCCCATTAATAAAATTTTATTCCTTTTGGTTTTAAATCCCCATAACACTTGCTAATGCGGGGGGAAAAAGGGAAAAGGGGATTTTAAAAAGTTTTAAAATTTTTTCCCTAAAAAAAAAGGGGGAAAAATATGTTGAAAAGGGTTAAGGAAGCAAGTAATTATGGTAAAGTGGACAATTAAAATGTACTTTTATACATATTATGTATAAGTTTCAGGAAAAGAAAACTGTAACTCAATTTTGATTTCTAGAGGAAAATACTATCTTGATTCTACATGCATGGAGGGATTTTTATCAAACATCATAGAAATTTGAGAAACTATGAGAAGCTGTGTGGCACACATGAACCAGGTCTCTAGGTGAAAGTTGAAGATGCTTGTATGTAGCAAAACTTCTACATGCATAGAGGGATTTTGATGTCACTTGGCACAAATGTTCACTATTGTTGCGTACCGGCCGTCAAAGATCAGATAGATGTGTACTTAAATCATTATTTATTAACAAATTTTTTTATCGATGCTTTAAAGGTTTCGTAAACCATATAATCGAGTGAGAAATCAGAACAGCCGCATATACAAGTAGTCCCTAACCAGTGATTTTTGGCAGATTAACATCGGTTTTTAGTTGGGACAAAAACCCATCTTTAGTTTGTCCCATCAAATTTGAATATTCCATTTTTTATTTAATACAATAGTAAAATCATTTAAATTAATGTCATATTAACCCTTACGTCAATATCTCTAGGGATGTTTTTCTTCTTTTTTAAATCTCTGTTGTTTATTTTCCATAGCCATTGCCGAAGTACTCTTCATTTGGAGATGAACGGGAGAAAGCACGTGTCATTTTTCTAAAATATACATGAGGTTCTCGGGTCGTATCATGATTATTTTACAAAGTTGGATCTACAAGATGAAACAGTTTAGTTGCAATGCCCGATGTAAAACTTTAAAAGAAATGAAAAATAAGCAACAAGAACACCGAGTCACATGAATTGCACTTACTTTTAAACTGAATATAATCCCTATGAATTTCGAAATAGATCTTCATAAACGTCACAACAAATTCGCATTCTGAAGATTCCTTCATTGAGAGTTTCCATCCAGTTCCGTAGATCCCATTTTTTTACTTCAAAACTCTTGAATGACATGACTCCTACACTAATGATGATCCAGATTTTTTAAACTGTCAATCCGTCTCATTAATAAAACATTGTTCAATTTGTGGCGTAATCTGGGTTAGAAAATGAAATATGTAAAGAAACAGATCATAATTCAGTATGTTCCAAATCCATAATTCAAGAACGGCCCAACAATTGTAGTTGTCAACATCATAATGTAAATGTATTCCTGACGAAAAAAACTTTATTACGTCAACAACAATTTACTTAATATATGACGAAACAAAATGTCTAGCGCTTTTTATGGATGATTCCAGGTGAGGCATTGACAGGGGGCGGTTAGGCATATGTAACCTCATGCAGATAATTCTAAGCGTTGATGTTAATTTGTCTTGATGGTATTTAAACTATTTTTTGTATACCCAGATTATATTCTTATAATTTACATTTTCCTCGAACGCGAGTTTTTTCATAGTGAATCAGTTCTCCTTTTTATATATTTCTTGTCAGATTTGCACGATTTCTTGTGAAAGTTGAAACCTATTGGAAGTTTAAGCGCACGAACATCGCAACCGAAATATGAAGGGTAACATAATTTTGTATCCCATCGAACCTGGTCAATATTTAATTATATTTGAATAGACGTGATACATACTAATGGACAGAATTCAGGCAACTACAGAATTATGTAAATTAAACATTAATTAGCGAAGAACCATTTTTATAGTCTTCTAGTTAGTGTTCCCGTCCCCTACGAAGCGTTGCTGTATTCAAGATACGCACTTGATTTAAAAGCTATCTGTCAAATCACGTCATTGGTCTTTTTCTCTTAAATAATTAAAATAATATAAATTACGGCAGTATATTATGGAAGTTATTTAAATATGTGTGTGTAAGAATTTATATTTAGCGGTGACTGATATTTTCACTTTAAAATGATTTTGATTATTTTAAATAATGGTTTACAAGTAAAATTGCCTTTTTGACACCAACTTAGTTATCATTTTTCATTTTAATGATAACATTTAGCTATTGAACAGAAAGTAAATAAAAATAATCATTTTTTTTATAATTACCGAGTACATTTCACGCTAATTATTGTGAGACAAACCCTAAATGACGTCTTTATTGGCGCCGTCATTTTGAAATGGACGTCACATCAGGTTGCAACGTAAGTAAACGAGAAAAATATTATTTTAACATTTTGACCATATTACTGAATTTAGGAAGAAAAAAAGAAGAAACACATCCCTAGAGATATTGACGTAACGGTTAATATGAAATTAATTTAAGGTAGAACGCGACACTTTGCGAACTTTCAAATAGCATCTTGAAAATTAGCATGCAAGAAATTGACCATATTTCTGATTGGATTTCGTTGATTTTATTTCAATAGTTTCAGCCAATTTTTGTACACACGACGTCAAAGTTGACCATAAAAGCCCGTTTTTGAACATGACGTCGTTGCGTATCATTGGCAACTGTTACGGGTATTTCAACGCCATTGGCGGACAAAATATCTTAAATCCTACAGCATTCGACGGACATTATTTTTTCCTTTAAGCTGATATAAAATTTATTGTTTTACACCGAAAATTGTTTAGTAATGGAAAGAAAATTGTCAATTTTGTGTAAAATTTAACGTTCAGTTTAGCCGCATTTTTTGGCTTAAAATCGGCTTTTTAAAAAAACTCCTGAAATAAATTTTTGATTTTCTTCTTTAAACGTCCTTTTAAATGTATACTTAATCAAAATTATTAAAAGTATCAGGGGGTCACCGACCTAATTTTTTCGGTACACGTGCTTTTATTTCCCCCACCCCTTTGGATAAAAGTCACGCTATCATGGGGCGTTTGGTTTTTTGGTGTTTTTTAAACGATCGCCCTGTGTCAAAATCCCGCTTTTTACGGCATTTTATGCTATTATGACCACTGCGGAAAATATATGGATACAATAAAGAGTACGGAATTCCGTATATTATAGATAGATTGGTATAAATAAGTGAAATTTGATGTACGGAACTGTATATCATACAATACGTATTTAACTAATATACCGTGATCCGTACACTCGTAATATGCGGGAACTTTGAATACTAAAATGCGTATTTTTTAATTACACGGTCAGATAATACCAAACTATGAATTTGTTATTCTTGTAAATACAGATTTTGTATATAAAACAGAGAATAAAGATGTACTTCAGAATTACCCACTTTCTACAAGAGGAAAAAAATAATAGTCTGATCTGACATTTGTCAGAATAACATTAAATAGTAAAACTTTGAGTAAAATGTTATATTTCTCGGTTTTATTAACATGTCAGTTGCATACTGATTAAATGGTTAGTGAAACATCGACAGATCCTCTACAGTGCCCGTAGCATGTGCAGACAAAAAAAATGGCAATATATATTGAAATATCTTTATTTTGTATAAAGATTTATAATCCAACACCCACTGAGCTAACGTTTTAAGCATGACTGTTGCTTCACCCTAATATAATTGACTAAATTTCATTTATGAACCGTATATTTTAATTTGTCAATATTTCGCCAATTCTGTCAAATTGTTACAATAGTTTTTGATTACAATCTGGTTTTTAATAGGTGAAATAAAATAATTATCACTCACAGTATATCACTCATAGTGTGGGTAATGCAAAATGTATAGATTTGCAGAATTTCTTGTAGACTACGTATTAATTTATGATTGAATTTCCGTAAATTTCTAAATTTACATGAAAATATATAGTTGCTTTTGTTCCTTATGACATATTTCTCTATTCAAGTTTATTAATCTTATTGTTTTACAATATCTAAAAGAAACACCGCAATGATAACTCTCATGTTTGCGCAGCGTACACGTTGTCGTTGAACGCCCGACGTCATTTTCTTTATATGCGTCTGTTTACAATGCCTTATGAAGTTATTAATCATGCTGAAAAAACAAGAAAAAAATCGTTTGTTTTTCGTACAATTTTAAGAATTTGCAATGGAACATTGTTGTTGTTGTTTTATATGTATAAGTAAAACTCTAGAACAATTCTCCTGATAAGCTGAACATTATGGCCGCACTTTAAAGTCTCAGATGTATCTGCATACGTGGAATTTCGTTACAAAATTACTCACGGGGTGGGGGAAATAAAATCACGTGTACCGAAAAAATTGAGTCGGTGACCCCCTAATTTTTTTAGTTATTTTGACTAAGTATACATTTTAAAGGACGTTTAAAGAAAAAAATCAAAAAATTATTTCAGGAATTTTTTAATAAGCCTCTTTAAAGCCGAAAATTGCGGCTAAACTGAAACGTCAAAATTTTACACAAATTGACAATTTTCTTTCCATTTCTCAAAATTTTCGGCGTAAAAAAATAAATTTTATATCTGCTTAAGGAAAAAATAATTTTTCCGTCGAATGCTTAGGAATTTTAAGATATTTTGTCCGCCAATGGCATTGAAATACCCGTAACAGCTGCCAAGGATACGCAACGACGTCATGTTCAAAAACGGGCTTTTATGGTCAACTTTGACGTCGTGTGTACAAAAATTGGCTGAAACTATTGAAATAAAATCAACGAAATCCAATGAGAAATATGGTCAATTTTTTGCATGCCAATTTTCAAGACGCTACTCGAAAGTTCGCAAAGTGTCGCGTTCTACCTTAAATGATTTTACTATTATATTAGATTCTAAATAAACTAGAACTGTGTCCAAAGGACAACATATATATGGTATATAGTGAAAAAATTAACAAAGGGCCATAATTCTGTTAAATTTGGTCGCAGCGAAATTCCTTCCTTTACTACCACCTACACATTTAGGTTGTTCATCCCTGGAAGTTTAAGCAAAATCTGCCATCCTGTTTAAGAGGAGTTGCGTTCACAAAATTTCTATATGGTATATAGTGAAAAAATCAACAAAGGGCCATAATTCTGTTAAATTTGGCTGCAGCAAAAATTCCTTCCTTTACTACCATCTACACATTAAGGTTGTTCATCCCTAAAAGTTTAAGCAAAATCTGCCATCTGGTTTAAGAGGAGTTGCGTTCACAAAATTTCTACATAGTATATAGTGAAAAAATCAACAAAGGGCCATAATTCTGTTAAATTTGGTCGCAGCAAAAATTCCTTCCTTTACTGCCATCTACACATTAAGGTTGTTCATCCCTGGAAGTTAAAGCATAATCTGCCATCCGGTTTAAGAAGAGTTGCGTTCACAAAATTTCTACAAAGTATATAGTGAAAAAAATCAACAAAGGGCCATAACTCTGTTAAATTTGGTCGCAGCAAAAATTCCTTCCTTTCTTAACATCTACACATTAAGGTTGTTTATCCCTAGAAGTTTAAGCAAAATCTGCCATCCGGTTTAAGAGGAGTCGCGTTCACAAAATTTCTACAAAGTATATAGTGAAAAAAATCAACAAAGGGCCATAACTCTGTTAAATTTGGTCGCAGCAAAAATTCCTTCCTTTCCTAACATCTACACATTTAGGTTGTTCATCCCTGGAAGTTTAAGCAAAATCTGCCATCCGGTTTAAGAGGAGTTGCGTTCACAAGATTTCGGGACGTACGGACAGACGTACGGACGGACGGATGGACGGACACTTTGTGGGGGCATAAAAATGGAATATTCAAATTTAATGGGACAGACTAAAGCTGGGACTTTGTCCCAACTAAAAACCGGTGTTAATCTGCCAAGAAGCACTGGTTAGGGACTACTTGTATATGCGGCTCTTCTGATTTCTCACTCGATTATTAGTTTACAAAGCCTTTAAAGCATCGATAAAAAAATTGTAGTAATTATTTTTTACATGCAATACTAAAATAATATCTCACATACACTAACGCCACATATTTGATCCATATCAATTAATAAATATTTTGACAAACGGCGCCAATCCGTAAGCAGCGTAATGACGTCATCCTATGTAAACAACACATTCATGAACGGGCTAGAATAACGTTATTTCAAACAGGAATGCTTAATTTAACACTGTTTTAACACAATTCAATCTAGTCTGCGACGTAAGTTTATATTTTTGAAAACTTGATAAAATACCTTTTTTTTTCTTATTATTTATTTTTTTAAATAGTTTCTATATCTTAAAAACAATAGGGTGCAAAATCGAACAGCGTTATGCAAAAATTGGCACCGGAGGTAATCTCCGCTTGAAAAAAAAAACAAACAAACAGAGTAGATCACTTATTGTATCTTGTAAGAATCGAAATAACACCGATCTTAGCGGTGTTTATCGGCTATTTAACACCAGTTTTGATGGGTAGGAAATTACCACGAAGACCGTAGACCTGAGTGGTTAATTTTCTCGCATCAAAACGATGAGTTAGTTAGATTTAGCCATGCAATAGAGAAAAACAGAGTTAGAAACAGCAAGCGTGTTGCAAGTTTGATTGGAAGAAGGTGTTCAGTGTATTTAGGTGCTAGGGGGCGTGAGAGATGTTGCACATATTCATTATCCCTTATGTACTGACTCAATCAAACCTAGGCTGCAATTTCATAGACATAATACCTTATGATTTAAACTCATGTCATATAACATAATGATTGTGAGCAGAACAATATCTGACACGAACAATAATGGCTTTCAAAATTGTGAGCAGAACAATATCTGACACGAACAATAATGGCTTTCAAAATTGTGAGCAGAACAATATCTGACACGAACAATAATGGCTTTCAAAATTGTAAAAATGAATCCCAAAAATATATTTGGGTCTTATACAAACAGCTTATTTCATAGACATAGCCAACACTATTAAGTGTTGAGAATTATGTACCGCTCAAGCCGGTGCTAGGGGTCGTGAGGGATGTTGCACGTATTCATTATCCCTCATGTACAGACTCAATCAAACCGAGTCTGCCATTCTCTTGTAATTGTGTTGTGATTAATGCTTCCGGGGGATCATTTCATTTCCATTTTTTTATACTTCACAACTGCAGGTGTCAAGTGCTGAGTGGCCGCTGTAAAAAGTTGTCCCGTACTTCACTTCAGTGTTGTTACATTTTTCTGGCCCTTCGGGATCATTGATGCCAGTACTAGTAAGTGTTGAATCAAGCTGGTGCTAGGGGGCGTGAGGGGCGTTGCACGTATTCATTATCCCTCGTGTACAGAATCAATCAAACCGAGTCTGTAATTCTTTGTAATTTTTTGTGATTAATGCTTCCGAGTTATCACTTCGTTTCCAGATTTGTCTACCATCTACGTCATCTAAGCCCCATCCACACCCTTTAATCAAAAGGGTATTTAGCTTTTCTTGATGTTGATGTTCTCATGAAGCACAATTCACAGTTAGTATAATCAAATTAAGAATGTATAGTTTTCTTTAAATGTCCATCAACCGAATGCCCTTTCTGTTTGAATGAACTTTAAAAAGCAAAGGCGTCACAATGTATTTTCATTCAGAAACTCGTTTATTTTCACCTTTAATTGCAAATTTACAACAGAAATAATATGTTTTCTATAGTCTCTTTTCAACTATTATTTCCTTTTTTCATTTTATTAGCACAACGTTACTGTCAATACGTTTGACAATTTTAACCCTGTTTTTTTCATTTATGATTTAAAACAAAAAGAGATTCACAAATCACAATGATAATTAAAGTGTATAAAGCAATGTTTAGATCTGCTGCAAAAGTTGCTGTTTGAATGAAAAAGAAAAACTTCCGAAATGCTTATATGAAATGCTTATGTGAAATCAATATGTTAGTAAATTTCTTTAAAAGCAAATGACGAATTATGAAATCACTGCTTAATTGATTTAACTTTACATAGTTTGTCCTGCAATATTTTATTCTGTTTACGTTTAGTATTCAGGAGTATCCAATTACAGGGACATTCTATGTTAAAAACTCTGTCAAGAATCGACCACAAGATTGTGAAAAATATGTATATAATATTATTTAAATTTTGATAAATGTTTTAAAAATAGTTCATGAAATATAGCTTTATACCCTTTAAGGGGTAAACTGAAAATGGTGAAAATATGGTTTGAATGATAACTAATAACTTTTAAAAAATGTTTGTATTTATTTTGTAAAGATAACCATTTAATCTATTAAAGTTCATTTCAACCATGGGCTTTTCTGTATAACAACAATGACAACAATCCAGAGATTATGAAACGACATGCACTTTCAAAATATAGCTATCTTGTTGCCAACTTACATTTCCATTTTTATCAAATGACTGACAGATTTGCTATAGTTATTACTGAATGTGTTATGTAATTATATAAAATCTATCTAGCATCGCCCTTCACATGGACCCCTTCAGATCATTGACAACAGTGCAAACGACTTTTATATAAAGGCCCGATTTGATTTCATTAAGATTGAAAACTGATAAAGTTGTACGATGTATTAAGTTGCCCAGTTTACTGTATTTAATCGAATTATGTCCATGTTCCTTTCTTGGATAGATCTGTATTAAACGTTGCATGACGACTGAAAATGAAGTAACAATGAAAAATGAAATTAAGTAAAGTATCGGCATGTTGCACAGCGAAACTTTCAGCGAAAAAGGTCCCGATGGTTTAACTTAATGCATGATTTTTACCCCAGTACAATTAAAAAAAATATATGAACATATCGACATAATGCCTGAATAAAATTGATATAAAAACAAACAGAATAATAACGCGGGGGCTAATTTGCATTCGGTTAGATTTAGCGGAGGTGGTAGTATTTGTTGTAGAAATTGCTGCGTCAGGATCAGTGTTCGTTGTAATAGTATCAGCAGTATTTGCTGTAGGTTTAAAAGTTCCCGTTGCTGAAGGAGAGTCTGCCGCTGTCGTTAAAGCGGCACAGGTTTTGCAACATTTCGAATAATCATTGGTGCAATGACTCTGAGTACAGTCAGTATATTCATCACCCCAAGGACAACCTGAAATAAACAATAGTCAAAAAGACATAATAGCTTGATTTAAGAAATAATATATCCCAAACTGTGATTTTATCGCTCAATAACATCACTGTTTGGAGTTCTGATGCGAGGAATTATATCACGAGGGCGTAGCCCGAGTGATATAATGATGCGCATCCGAACGACAAACAGTGATGTTATCCAGCGATAAAATCACCGATTTGGATATATTATTTCGATTCTAACACAACATAAACAAATAAATGCTGCCGTACCTGCTATTAAGCAAAATTTCGCCTGATTTGTTTCCGTACTTATTGTCAGCGCGTCGGATTTTATAGTGGTTACGTCACATGTATAATGATTACGTCACATGTCTAAATATAGAATGTCAAACAGTGACTCTATTGCATAATAACACACACTTTAGGTTCTTCTATGTTCAATAGGGAAAAATGCCGGTCGTGTTAGAATTACGTATAATATCTTTTTAAACTCTATAACAATTTTCAATAACACAAGTTTACATTTCACTCGTTAAGTTTATTTACAACTTGTCGCAAACGCGGCATTAGGATGTGGTAAGTAGAGGATATTTGCTGAGTGTAAGTTCAATACTGAATTTATCGAACAAGTTGAATAAATACGAGTTGAATCCGAGCATATATTTTGATGTGACGATTGTAAGATCTGCTTACATGTTTTTGCGTTTAGATTATGTATTGTAATCTTTTTTTTTCTTTTTTTTTTGTGAACAAGGAGCTTTGCTCAAGTCCGAAAAATATAGATAAATGGTAACCATGTGCAAATTTTTTGACGTGACGTCATTTTCATTACATAATCATAGAGTTAAGACGTGCACTAAAACGTTAGCGTTTTACTAATATAGGCATGTCAATGAAAACTGATTCTTTTAGTTTTTCATTTTGAACGATCTTTATTTTTGGTATATGATAAATAGAATATTAAATTCGTGTAAGTTCATTATTTAATCTATTGAACTCGTTGAATAAAATAATGTGAATAAAATTATATAATGCTTGCCAGAGGCTAGTTTAATATATAGAGGATATTCAA
The DNA here is from genome assembly GCF_026571515.1 of Ruditapes philippinarum. NCBI lineage: Eukaryota > Metazoa > Mollusca > Bivalvia > Venerida > Veneridae > Ruditapes > Ruditapes philippinarum. The sequence continues at coordinate 12,205 of NW_026861617.1, forward strand.
GTTTTTTTCTATAGAAACAGGAGTGTTATGAAAATAAAAATTTCCTCAATTTTAACTTAATGGTAAATGGAAAGTGTGCCAAATAATAATACAACGTGACGTCATTTACAACATCACGTCAGTAAGTTTGTTTTCGTCCCACAAGATGAAAAAAAATCCTTCATATAGGAAAAACTTGAATTATCTGTTTATAATATATATTGTGCTCTTCTGACATTACAATTTGAAAGACTTTCCCTTGAATTTTGTATTCTGACAGAATTGAGAAAAAAAAACGTGTTCCATCAAGACACCAATGAAAAAACGGAACATTACATTTCACAGTGAAAATATGGAAATGAAAGACACATTTTATTTCATCAATATTAGGAGGATACTTTTTCGTTTTAAATATGGAATTTATTTCATGCTTTCCAGTGTTTAATTGTAATATATCAAAGGTTAATTTTCTGATAAACCACTAATGAAATTTATAAAATATAATTTTCACTGTAGCCGGACTACATGTATATCTGAATGCAGATGAACAGAAAATCATAACTAAATGGAATAACAGGCAGAAATAAATGCCGTCATGCGTATTTTTTTTCATTTTAGGAAAAGAAAGTCGATATCATCATACATCATGTTAAAAAAGTGAAACAAAATTATAGAAATTTAACAGAACTATATTTCAAAATTGATGATGTGACGTCATGATGCGATGACGTCACTAAGGAAAAATGTGTGACGCTACGCGACAAAATCAGTAAAAAAACATCTTAAAATCACTTAAAATGCATGAAATAAAAAGAACATTTATTTGTTTTACATATTAGATTGAAATATATTTCATTCGTGAACACCAAATATTATATTTTCACTCGTGGCTACGCCACTCGTGAAAATATTGCATCTAGTAATAACTCAGTGAAATTATATTTCAATCTTACATGCAAAACAAACAAATATCCTCTATATATTTTCACGAAACATGATAAAATGCCACATATTTTCACGAGCCTTGTTTGAGTGAAATATGGAATATATTTTCACGAAACATGATTAAATGCCACATATTTTCACGAGCCATTTATCAAAGAAAAATGGTTACGCGCCCCCTTGCTTAATTGTACAGCGCGCAGTAATATAATTATTGTCTTGTATTGCAAGCGATATTAAGCGCTAAATTCTGACGTCACGTAAACAACTCTAAAAACGTCTGTACAGTGTTGATGACTGAATTCAAACAATATTGGTGTTCGGATTTATTTTCTTAGTTAGACTATTTTCTATCCTTCTAGATAGTTTTCAAAACGAAATTCAACAAAAGTTGTTTTGTATTAATCAGATTTTTCGAACAGTCCCTTAAAATAAATATGAGTTTTGACTCAGCCAACTTTCATATTTATATTTCATATTTATTTTTAAAAAGTATGAAATATATTTGAGTGATATAGCACCATATTTCATGAGTAAAATTAAATTCTCAATATTCTCAAGTACATGATAGAATTTTATACAACTCGTTCAATAAATTCAGTATTAAACTTACACTTTTTCAATTTCATGTTAACAATTACAATACGAAGAATGCTGTAAACACGTAACCGTAGTGAAACAAGAGGTAAACTCTCTGTTAATATCAATTTGAGTTAATCCGTTTCAGCGCTTAGGAAAGAATATGTTATCCTATTTTTTAGAAAATTTCAAACACTATTGTTGATAGAGGAACTTTGCAATAACTTTTATAAATACAAGTATCCTACTAATTACAGACATCTCAATATAGCTTAAAACAGTACGTTATAGAAAGGTAAAATGTAAATGCAAGTAAAATTTGTTTTACCTGGAATATCTAATCGTATATCTTGGCATGTTTTACAGCAAGTTTCAAAGTTAATTCGACACAGTTGTAATGTCATTCCTACACAAAATGACTGTTTATCTCCATAGTCACAATCTAAAAAGAAATAGAGGATATTGAATTAGTGTAGTTTGATACTAATTCTAACTCAACTCGTATTTTTCCCTATTGAACATATAAGAACCGAAAGTGTGTGTTATTATGCTATAAAGTCACTGTTTGACGTTCTATATTTGGATATGTGACGTAATCATTTTACACGTGACGTAACCACTAAAAATGCGACGCGCTGAAAAAAAGTACGGAAACAAATCAGGCGCAATTTTGCTTAATATCAGGTACAACAGCATTTATTTGTTTATGTCGTGTTAGAATCGAAATAATATATCCAAATCGGTGATCTTATCGCTTGATAACATCAATATTTGTCGTTCGGATGCGCATCATTATATCACTCGGGCTACGCCCTCGTGATATAATTCGTCCCATCCGAACTCAAAACAGTGATGTTATTGAGCGATAAAATCACTGTTTGTGATAAATAATTCCTGAAATATATTGAACGAGTGGTATAAAACCATATCATGCGAGCCTGTGGTGAGCAAAATATTTTTGTTCAACGAGTTTAATAAATCTAGTCTTGAATCTAGACGAATATAATATTCTATTTTTCACATATATAAAATAAGGTCAGTAAATTGTTAGAATGAGTAATTTTTAATCACTCGCCTATATTGCAACGATAACATTAGCGCGCCTTTAATAACGCTATGTTTCTATACAGCGCAAATGACGTCGCGTCAAAGTGTTATTACACTTAGTGTAATATCGTCTTTATTAAATAGAGGATTTTGTTTAGTTCAGAATCGGAATATATTTCACCGAGTGAGCACCAAAAGGTATATTTCATGAGTGGCGCAGCCACAAGTGAAATATGAACGAGGTGGAATATATTTCAATCTTACATTAAACTAAACAAATTGTCTTTTTATTTTATGCAGAGAAACGTTTAAAAAGACATTTTAACCTAGTACTGAATGAAAAGCGCGCCAAATAATAATACAACGTGATGTCATTTACGACGTCACGTCATTAAGTTGGTACCCAGTACTGTGCACGCTGGTATTTCACTGAAACAATGTAAGGGGCTTAAATTCAAAACAGTGAAATTATCAAAGTGGTAATTTCACTGTTTCAAACAGTGAAATTACCAGTTTTATATCACTGATATATTTCTATAAACCACCGAAAAGCATGTAATAAATGGTTTTAATACACTTGTTACTATATATAGTAACAAAATTGCCTATGATTTCAACTGATTATGAGTGTCACGTGACCTATTATGAGTTTGCGGCCCGGGGCCGAGAACTAGTTATCAGCCCGCAGAACATGTGCACGTGCACAAACTGAAACAATGACGTCATATTTTACGTCATCAAACAGTTAACTGTAAAAGTGAAAGTAGGTTGTCAGCACGAATCGATTTATTTTTATTATGAGAGCTTAAGCGTATTTAGTACAAACACATTTTTGTTACTTTTGAAATTTGAAGAAATTCTTTCCGAAAAAAATGAAAATAAAACTTGCTTCTTGATTCTACTGCTTTGAACACACAAACAGTAAACATCTCTGTACAGAACAGTAGAAGAGTAGACAAGAATTTCAAGGAAAGAACTTCAAAGTCTATTAAATTTTGTTTTGATTTTTTTAATGCTACTATTAGATCTACCAAGTGTATTAAAGACATTAATACACGTCAGCGTGGGGCCGGAAGGTGATAATCGGCCCTGAATGAATAATGACCCTCGGGCTAAAGCCCTCGGGTCCATTATTCATTTTGCGGGCCGATTATCACCTTCCGGCCCTCTCCTGCCGTGTATTAACCTCTTATTATCACATACGGTTAGCATAATATTATTTTATTCAACGAGTGCAATAAATTCAATAATGAACTTTCACGAATTTAATATTCTATTTATCACATACACTAAATAAAGACCGTTTAAATTGAATAAGTGTCATTTTTCATTGACGCGCTTATAGTATAACGCAAACATTTAGCGCGTCTTTACACTATGTTTGTAAAACGCTAATGACGTCACGTCAAAATATATGCACAGCCGTGTTATACCATATTTACGGAGTTGCAAAATCGGCACGGGTGTGTGATAAAATCAATCTTACATGCAATGTATTTATGGATTATCAGGACTAACAAAATGACGAAAGAAGTCCCTTAAAGTAAACATTTTAGTTTTGACTCCGGCCACTTTCATATTCATATTTCATACTGATTATTTACAATTTTGACTTATATAGCACCATGTTTCATGGGTAAAATTAAATAATATTGGTTGAAAAGAAAACATTATAAGAACTGAAAACATAAATAAAAATGCTTGTTTTTGTTGTTTGAAAAGGCTTTGTATACTATTTTACCGAAGGTGAAAACATAACAGCCGCATGTACAAGTAGTCCCTAACCAGCGATTATTGGCAGTTTAACACCGCTTTTTTTCTTCTTTGTCTATAGTGACAAAATCAGTGGAGTGTGACATGACTTTCACCATCGTACCATCGCGTCTTCACCATCGTTCCATCGCGGGTACAGAAGACATAAAAAATCCCTATTGTCCAAACGGAACACCGTAGATAAAAGAAATAAATGTCGCAAGTCACTTCTGGATTTACAACGAGCAAGTGACGTACATTTTATAAAACCCTTATTCAAATCGCACTCGTGGCCCAATTGCAAGTTATTTTGAGTAGAGCGTTATCAATTCGAAGGACAGTGACATTGTGAGCGAGAAATGCTTCTGTATTCATATTATACACATATACTGGAGGTGGGTTTTCAAACATATGAAAGGAATTTCACGAAAAGAAGCACACGTGATATTTTTTAAACATTCCTAGTATGTTCAACTGTTTAAACTATAACTGCAGTGTGTTTAAACAGCAAGTCCCCAATTTCATATTTATTTTTAATTCAATCACTCCACGTGATTTTGTCACAATAGACAAAGAAGGAAAATCAAAGCACATAAGGCGCTGAATTTGTTTGGGTCTCAAAATATCAGAAAGGTGAAGGTTGTGAGATTATAAAACCATTTGTTTTTGTATAGTGCCATCAATGCTTTCCAGCTTTTTAATTGTAGTAGATTGGCTATAAGACTTTTTGCAACACTGATATTCAATCCAATGTTTATTAAGTCTTAAACAATTTGAAAAAAAAAAGAAGTAAGTTGCCTTAACTGGAATTTGAACTCCAGACCTCCCGCTTCCTAAGAAGTCGCACAAACACCCCGGCCACAGTGAATTTAAATGTAAATGGCCTGAAGAAAAGCATATTATTCTAAATTAGGGTTTGTAACGACGCTATCTGTTGTTTAACACTTGTGTACATAATCATTGCGCTTACTATAAGCATGTATATCTATAAAGAATAAAACAATATTAGAAATCTTCGACCGTTCGGGAATTATTTTGCTTGAAAATTAATGCGCCTGTCATGTGACCATATTTACGCAGTGATCTCCCCTGAATTTGTCGGCCTTAGTGTTACATATAAAGGGAAGTAACCGCTTCAAAAAGCGGACGATTTTCGGCATTTGCAATTAACAGCATTAGAGTCTGAAATTTCACTACCATTATTTGATTGGTCTGACGACCCAATCAAATAAAAACTGGTGTTAAACTGCCAATAAACACTGGTTAGGGACTACTTGTATATGCGGCTGTTATGTTTTCTCCCTCGATTTTAGTTTACAAAGCATTTTAAAGCAACAATAAAAAACATATTTATTTATTTTTTTCAGTTCATACTGTTTTCTTTTCATACAATACCGAAATCATATCTCACATAAACAAACGCCACATATTAGACCCATATCAATTAATAAATATTTTGACAAAACGGCGCCAATCCGTAAGCAGCGTAATGACATCATCCTAGTAAGTAAACAACTCATTCATAATCAAGCTGACGTTATTTCATACATGCAAGAATGATAAACGGGGCACTGATGTAAACACAATACGACGTAAGTTTATATTGATGAAAACTTGATAAAATAACGTTTTTTTTCTAATTCTTTCTTTTGTTTGATAGTTTCTATATCTTCGCAACAGTAGGGTGCAAAAATAGAACAGCGTTATACGAAAATCGGCAACGGAAGTTGTTTCCGCTTGAAAAATAACATTAGTGATTTTCCTTATTTTATCGTGTTAGAATCGAAATAACATCGGCCTGAGAAGTGAATATCGGCTATTTAAAACAGGGTTTGTCGTTTTGAGGCGACAAAATTAACCGCTCAGGCCTACGGCCTTCGTGGTCAATTCATACGCATCAAAACTTTAAACCGGTGTTTAAAAGCTGCTATACACCTCTAAGGCCGATGTTATTTCCTAAATGAACATTTTGAGTATTGTGAAGTGAACAATGAAAGTAAGTTACACGTTACATACGGCGGTTTCAGACCCCAACATTTTACCAAAATAAGTTCCAAATATGCAAAAATAGTTCCTACAGCGTAATGACTCAGTGAAAATATTGTGATAAATACTGTAAAAGTAGTCATTAATCGCACATATGTATATTATAAATACTTCAATCTTGCACCTTTTTACCTTTCTTAAAATCTTATTACTTTATTCTCAAATTTAATTTTTTTTAAATAATTTTACTCATCAAAAGGATCGCAGCGCTAACAAACAGCTGAAAGTGAAAACAAAAGAGCACAAGGCATAAGAAAACTGACCGATAATGGATAATGTCACATTCAGTTTTTGTGTGTGTGTGTGTGTTTTTTTTTTCAATCTGGGTATGCACTGTAGGGGATATTGAATAAGTGTCAGATTAATACTGAATTAATTGAAAGAGTAGAATAAAAAATATTTAGAGAATATTGAATGTGTGTAAGTTCAATACTGAATTTTGTGAGCTTCTGGCGAATAAATTCAGTAATGAACTTACACGAATTTAATTGATGCGAAAAAATTAACCACTCAGGTCTACGGCCTTCGTGGTCAATTTCTACGCATCCAAACTCCAAACCGGTGTTAAAAAGCCAATATACAACTCTCAGGTCGATGTTATTTTTATTCTATCACGATAAAATAAGGAATATCACTAATGTTATTTTTTCAAGCGGAAATAACTTCCGGTGCCGATTTTCGTATAACGCTGTTCGATTTTCGCACCCTTCTGTTGCAAGAATATAGAAAATATTAAACAAAATAAATAATAAGAAAAAAAAACGTTATTTTATCAAGTTTTCTACAATAAAAACGTGCGTCGTATTGTGTTTACATCAGTGCCCCATTTATCATTCTGGTATGTATGAAATAACTTCAGCTTGTTTATAAATGAGTTGTTTACTTACGATGACGTCATTACGCTGCTTGCGGATTGGTGCCGTTTTGTCAAAATATTTATTAGCTGATTTGGATCGAATATGTGGCGTAAGTGTATGTGAGATTATTTCGGTATTGTATGAATAGAAAACATTATACGAACAGAAAATATAAATAAAAATGCTTTTTTTTTGTTGCTTTAAAAGACCTTCTTAACTATATAAACTATATAATCGAGGGTTAAAACATAAAAGCCGCATATACAAGAAGTCCCTAACCAGTGTTTTTTTTTGGCAGTTTTTCACCGTTTTTTTCCTTCTTTGTCTATAATGACAAAATCACGTGGAGAGATAGAATATTCTATTTATCACAGACCGTTTAAAGTGAAAAAGTCATTGACGCGCCTATAGTATAACGCTAACATTAAGTGCGTCTTTACACTAGGTTTGTTTAACCCAAATGACGTCACGTCAAAATATATGCACAGACGTGCAATACCAATTTTTCAGAGTCGCAAAAGCGGAACGGGAGAAGATATTGAATGAGTGTAGGTTTAATACCAAAGTTATTGAACGTGGTGAATAAAATCATATTATGCGAGCCTCTGGTTGTTTTATCACATAACCCGCAGCGCAGGAGTGTAATAAATAGAGGATATTTGTTTAGTTCAGTGTAAAATCGGAATATATTTCACCGAGTGAGCACGAAAAGGTATATTTCACGAGTGGCGCAGCCATTATATGCAAATAAACGTTTTAAAAAGACATTAAACCTAATACTGAATGAAAAGCGCGCCAAATAATAATACAACGTGACGTCATTTACGTCGTCACGTCATTAAGTTGGTACCCAGTACTGTGCCCGCTGGTATTTCACTGAAACAACGTAAGGGGCTTAAATTCAAAACAGTGAAATTACCAGTTTTATATCACTGATATATTTCTATAAACCACCGAAAAGTATGTAATAAAGCCATTTAATAAAAACGATATTACACTATAGTCTGTCCCGTTAAAAATGGAAATGAACTTTTGCCTGGTATGAATTAACAAAACGAGGTTGAATAAAATTTAAAATATTTTTTTGTAAACTAAAAAAAGTCACCCTCGAGATTTTTTCTCTAAAGTGTCTACTTTTCTTGTGAAAGCAAATTTTGGTAAATCTCTGTTGTTTATTTTTCATAGCCATTGCCGAAGTACTCTTCATTTGAAGATGAACGGGAGAACGCAAGTGTCATGTTTCTAAAATATACATGAGGTTCTCGGGGTCGTTTCATGATTATTTTACAAAGCTTGATCTACAAGATATAACAGTTTAGTTGGAAAACTTTAAAAAAATGAAAAATAAGCAACAAGAACACTGAGTGACATGGAGTAGATCTAGAAATTGCAAATCCATTTTAGTTGTCAACATCACAATGTAAATGGATTCCTGACTAACAAAAACTCAACGTCAACAACAATTTACGAAATACATGACGTAACAAAAATGCCTCGCGCTCTTTATGGACGATTCCAGTTGCGGCATTGACAGAGGGCGGTTAGGCATATGTAACCTCATACTGATAATTTTAAGCCTGGAGATAAATTTGTCTTAATGGCATTTTAAAAAAAAATGGTATAGAATTACCCAGATTTTGCAACTTAACTGTTAAAATTACACCTTAAATTCATATATTAATAATAAAACTTTTGATAACATTTAAATAATTTTAAACACACTTAATGACATGAATCTATAGAAGTACAATACTTCTTCCACTAATTACATATAACCTTCGTTTTGATTGTATGTTTTAAACTATTTTTCTCAAAAAAATGACTTCCCTATAAATCATATTATCGGTATCTAGTTATTCAAAACTTCTGTAATTCCTACTCTTTTAGCTACAAAATATACAATACGCGTATCTTTTCTCTCGCGGAAATATGCTTTTTGTTTTTTTTTTTCATTGAATATTTTCAACTTTTAGGAAGGCTACAATTATTGAGGACGTCACTCAGTGTTTCTCTTTGACTAGATCCCCCTTCATATTAACTATTAACATAATATGTAACACTTTGTGTCTACAAAAAAAAAAAAACACACGCACACGCACACACACACACACACACACACACATATTGTCGTTTATTGAACACTCAAATTCTAACTTATTCTTAATAGTCAAATATCAAATCACAGCCGGTATTCCTGGACATTTTGTTTAATTGTGAGACGGAAAGTTACATCTGTATTTACGAGCTTAAAGTGTATAGGCCTACGTTTGATAGCTTATAATTTACAGTTTCATCGAACGCCAGTCTGTGTTCTCTAATAAGCGAGAGAGTTAATTAAAGTAGACACTGTAGTTACAAGCAAACCAATGCTGAACGTATAGTAAATCAGTTCTCTTCTTGTCAGATTTGAAAGATAATGTAGTATTTGTTGGCGATTTCTTGTGAAAAGTTTAGCGCACGAATATCGCACCCGAAATAAGAAGGGAGACATATTTTTGTTTCCCATCGAACCTGGTCAATTTAATTATTTTGAATAGACGTGATAATACTTATGGACAGAATTCAGACAACAACAGAATTGTGTAAATTAAACATTATCTAGCTAAGAACCATTTTTATAGGCCTCTAGCCAGAGTTCCTGTTCCCCTACGAAGCGTTGCGGTATTCAGGATACGCGCGTGTTTGAAAAGCTATCTTATCAAATCACTTCATTGCTCTTTTTCTCTTAAAAAGAATATAAAATACATCAGTATATCATGGTAGTTATATAAATCTTTGTGCGTTAGAATTTATAATTTAAAAGCAGTTACTGATTTTTTTTCACTTAAAATGATTTAATGGTTTGCTAGTAAAATTGCCTTTTGACACCAACTTTGTTCTTATTTTCTTTTTAATGATAACATTTAGCTATTGATGAGTAAGTAAATAAGAATAATCAAATTTCTATTATTACCGAGTACATTTCACGCTAATTTTGAGACGAACCCTGAATGACGTCTATACGTGCGTCCATATGTAAGTCAACGGGAAAATTTATAATTTTAACATTTTGACTATATTACTGACTTTATAATAAAAAAAGAAAAACATGCCTAGAGATATTGACGTCAGGGTATACATGACATTAATTTGAATGATTTAACTATTGTATTAAATAAAAAATGGAATATTCAAATTTGATGGGACAGACTATAGTTTATTTTATGCTTTTCAGTGGATTATTATTTATCCGTGAAAATTATATTATACCAATTCTAACAATGTCAGACTGTTAAAAGAAAAGCAGAGCTGAAATCAGCCCAAGACTGTTTGTATTTTATGAAAAATTCCGACTATATTAATATTTTCAGCGGTAATTCAAGGCAGAATGGGCATGGATGCTTAGATGACCACGACGACATATTACAACTTTTTAAAGTCAGTGGTTCAGCTTTATACTATTGTAAAGAAAAAAATAATTTGAGGGGAAAAGAACGTTACTTACAAAGATCAAAACCCATGGAAAAATTTTCTCGCTTCGAACTTTGTGACGGCATTTCAGTTGAAGTACGGGACGAAATAAAATCCTGTTTGCCAGGAAAATTGTGCAGAAGTATATTTCATCTATCTTGACACAATAACATCACGAATTTCAGAAGAAAGGGAAAAACTAACTTTTCGGCTGCATCCGCCGTCTTGTTTGTTTGGGTAACGAACAGCGTTATTCTCCCCCTTGGACCTACACTCAATCAATATCCTCCAGTTATTCAACAAAATAAATAAATTTAGTGTTGAATCGGCAAAAATAAAGTCCGAGCGGGGTCATAGGCCCCGCGAGGGCTGTAGCGCTCTTAGATAAAATGTATGACGTGGATAAATTAAATGAAGTCATATTCAAAATTATAAATCTAACGAGTCTGGGTAAAATCCTAAGTTAATAGGGCGCTGCCAATTTGAAATCCTTTTAGGCTAGTACGCGGAAGCCCGGTCCGGGGAGGGCTGTAGCGCTCTTAGATAAGTATATGGCGTGAATAAGATAAAATAAATTCTAACACAACACGCAATTTACCCTATTGAATATAGACAACCGAAAGTCTGAAAAATCCTGTTGACGTTTCATATTTACTATATTTACACATAACAATGTGACGTAATCATAATACATATGACGTAACCACTAAAATGCGACGCACTAAAAATAAGTACAAAACAAATCAGGCGCAATTTAGCTAAATATCATGTATGGCAGTATTTATTTTATAATGTCGAGTTAGAATCGAAAAAATATCTCCAGATCGGTGATGATATCGCATCAGAAATCCACACAGTGATGTTATTGAGCGACTAAATCACTGTTTGGATATATTATTTATAAAATTACATTAAAATCAATGAAGATAATAGCGAGCTCGAAGAGCAGGCCTGTTTGCAAAGCAAGCTTAAGGGTAACGCGAGTATCTGCTAGATAGTAATGGTTTTAATAACTTTCGCCGGAAGTGCTGCAAAATTATGGGTTATTGACCAGTCGCAACATTCCGAACTACAATATAACATTAAGAGCCGAGAATTTTTGATAGAAAACGGATGCGTAGACTGGTATCCTGCGCACTTCTATGGGAACCTATATAGGACAGGAAACCACAATGAAAAGAATGCAGTGCATGAAATACTGAATTGCAGATATAAAACGGAAAATGTAAAAAATGGCGTTGAGTGATTTAATATCGTGCTGCTAAAAGTGTGCATTTCTAAGTGTATTCAAACATAAAATAAGAAGCCCCCGATGGCTTCAAATTATAATGTAATATAATTTCTGTCAAAGAGTTCGATTTGAGGCCTTGCTTTATTCATTTTATTTAACTAGTTTGAGAAAAATCCTTAGTTAATTGGGTGAACTCATTTTGAAATCATTGTGAGCTTCAGATATAGATATCAGGGTGCTTTTGAGCGTCTACATAATTGAGACTATTGCTAGAAGACGCATTCGAAATAACACTTCCGGTAAAAGAATGTCATATATAAATTAGAAAATATTCATGCTTATTATTTTTAAGAACTGCAGTTTCTATGATAAACATGAAAACTAACTTTTACATATCCATTTTGATACAACAAATTTAAAATATAACGTAAAAACAACAACTGTGCTTAGAGATTAACATGGTGGACTGGGTTTTCCAAATTAAGTTGTAGTGGTGCTCCTTGCCTTAGCTACACAGCATGTAGCCACTCAAATAATAGTGAGAACTTCGGAGGATTTCGGAAATATTCTGAGAACTCCTGTGTTAGGTTGAATTCGTTCAATTCATTCGTTTCTGTTTAAGGTACACAATTTGATTTTACTAATTTACGAAGTGCAAAGAAAGATCTGGTATCCATGTATGGTAAACATGTAATGTTTGATATTAAACTATCAAATCTTAATCAATAAGAGCTTTCCGCGCCATAGGTAGCACCTTATTTCAAATGATTCTATTTGTCACATTATAAAATAAGAACGATAAATTGTTAAGAATTTTACTTTTTTCTGACGAGCCTATTGTGTAACGCTTATATTAGCGCGCTTCAACGCTACTGTATATTTTTATATAACGCAAATGAAGTCACGTCAGAGTCTTATGAACTAGTGCAATATCGCTTTTTTATTTAATTTTATGGTGCTATATCACTCAAATATATTTCATTTTCGTTTAAAAGAAATATGAAATATAAATATGAAAGTGGGCGGAGTCAAAACTCATATTTATTTTCAGGGACTTCTTTCGCCATTTTGTTTGGAAAAAATAGATCAATAAAAAACAACTTTTTGTTGAATTTCGTTTTGAAAACTATATAAAATGATAGAAAATCCTTTAACTAAGATTTTTTTTCCGAACACTTATATCTCTTATTCAGTCATAACCACTGTAATGACGTTTAAAGATTGTTCACGTGACGTCGCAATGTAGCGCCAAACAGCGCGTGCAAAAATAATAAAAACATGATCGCTATTTCAATGTCGCAAACCGATTCAATTTCACATTTATTTCTCCATTAATACTCTGTATTTCGTTTGAAAAATATAAAATTAAATTAAATACACAATAATTTTATGTGTATTGAACCGCGTGACGCATATTTCGATAAAAATCATTATATATTACTGCGCGCTCTATATTTGCAGTTCCGTAGCAAGCATGGCGGTTCGTAACCATTTTTCTTTCATAATAAATTTTCACTCAACAAATTTCCGCATATGTTTACTCGCCATTTCGGCTCGTGAAAATGTGTGGCATTTTATCATGTTTCTTAAAATATATTCCATTTTTCACGCAATAAAAATACTCTTACTATTAAATGACTTTATCACACACCCGTGCCGATTTTGCGACTCCGTAAATATCATTCTCCATGCAGCGATCGCCCCTAAATTCTTCGGCGTAGATCTCTGCCACCAAGGGTCCGATATATCAACATTTCTGATATACTATATTTTTTTCAAAAATTGTTTTATCTACTGCTTTTATCAATCAGATAAGTTTTCTCTCATTTATTAAACAATGTTTATTAACAAATAAATAAATAAATAAATAATATGAATATTTAGAAATAATTTAAAAAATATGAGAATATTTTATACCAGACAATATTTTGATATTTTATATTTTTAGCTTTTGAATTTATTTTTCGTTATTTTGTACACTTTTGATATTTTTTGATAAACTATATCGAACGTAGTCACTAAAAGTTAAAAAATAAAACAGAAGGAGAAAAATGACGTTAGATTTTCTATGTAGCGGTCAATATTTTCATTTGAATTTCGACGTTACGTCATGTGACTTTCATCATCATGTGACGTTTTTGAAGGCAGTGATTACAACCTGCCAATGGAGGTAATCACTGTGAGGAATTTGCGTAAATATGGTATTTCACGGCTGTGCATATATTTTCACGTGACGTCATTAGCGTTATACAAACATGGTGTAAAGACGCGCTAAATTTTAGCGTTATACTATTTGCGCGTCAATGAAATATGACTCTTATTTCACCTTAAACGGTCATTATTTTGATTTGTGAAAAATAGAATATTAAATTCGTGTAAGTTCATTACTGAATTTATATCACTCTATTAATAATGCCAGAGGCTTGCATAATATAATTTTATTCAACTCGTGCAATAAATTCAGTATTGAAGTTACACTCATTCAACACCCTCTATTTATCAAATAAACGTGCCGCTTTCGCAACACCGTAAAGATAGTATTGCAAGGATGTGCATATATTTTGACGTGATGTCATATACGTTGTACAAACATGCAGCCTTAAGACACGCTAAATGTTGGCGTTATACTATAGGCGCGTCAATGAAAATGTTTTTTTTTTTACTTTAAACAGGTTTTATTATTGGTATGTGACAAAAATATAATTATATCTGTGTAAGTTTATTACTTTATTTATTGAAAGAATCATATTATGTGAGTTCCTCAATAAAGTCAGTATTAAGCTGACATTCTAACACTCCACGTGATTTTGTTACTATAGACAAAGAAGAAAAAACCGGTGTTAAACTGCAAATAAACACTCGATAGGGCGGCTGTTATTTGTTCAGCCTCGATTTTACACTTTACAAAGCATTTAAAAGCAACGATAAACTAGAAATGTGTCGGACAGGGGTGCACTACACTCAATTGTTTTGCCAATCTTATGACTTTAGGTCCAATATTTTTAGGCTACATGTGTTAAATACTCTTTGAGATATGTGGGATACTAAGTCAAAAGCAATAAATCTAAAAATATTAAATATAACCGCACAAATACTTTTTGAGTTTCGTGCGACACAAGTTGAAAGTTGTAAATTTTTACTAAATCAAGAGCAATAACATAAAAATACTAAATATATCCACACGAAAATACCCAGGTGCACAACTACACATGCTGATCAACATTTCTGTAAAGTTTCATGACACTAGGTCAAGTACTTTTTGAGTAACGAGCGACACAAGTTGAAAATTGTAAATTTTTACTTAATCAATGGCAATTACTTTAAAAATACTAAATATATCCACACGAAAATACCCAAGTGCACAACTGCACATGCTGATCAGTATTTCTCTAAAGTTGCATAACTCTTGGTCAAATTCTTTATATTTTGAGCTACGTGCAACACAAAAGAGAACGGCCGAATGGACGTACAGACGGACAAGGGTAAATCTAAATCCCCCCCCCCCTTAAAGTGGTGGCACAAAAAGCATTTTTAATTTTCAGTTCTTATAATGTTTTCTTTTCATGCAATACCGAAATAATATCTCACAAGCACTAACACCAAGGATTTGATCCATATCAGTTAATTAATAAATATTTTGACAAAAAGGCGCCAAGCCTTAAGCAGCTTAATGACGTCATCCCAAGTATAAAACGCATCCATAAACGCTGACGAAAGCTGCTCAAACGGAACTCTCTTTGCACATACACAGGTCATATTCTCTGCTAAAAACAAACCAGCGATCGGTAACAATCCAATGTAATTGAAAGGAAAGGAGGTATGACACGTAGAAAAGATGTATACCACGGAACACAAGAATATTTTATTAATGTGCTGATTTGTCATGTGCCCGTTTTTCATGTATTGCAACTTCACAATAAGCTACAAAAAAATCGACATGTCTTGCCTCGCCCATCACCTCGACATATTTTTCGGACTGATATGAACCTGTGGCTTTATTATATATGCATCATACATATTTAATAATATTTAATATGTTAATTTACATATCATCTTGGGACAAATGGCAGTATATTGTCAAAAAAATGTAAAATTCATAAAAACACCCTACTTTCGGTTTTGCAGTGACACGGGCTACCTCTCTTCATTTGAATTTTTGTAACACAGGTACCTCTCATTTTTTAAAATGGGGACCGTCAAGGCACGACAGATGCTTTGATTTGCGTTAATCGTTAACTATGTAATATTAAACGGTACAAAAATATGTTACCCTTCTTATTTCGGATGCGATGTTCATGAGTGCGCTAGGTTTCAGTTTTTCACAAGAAATCGCCAACAAATACTTTATTATCATGCAAATTCTGACAAGAAATGTACAGAAAGGAGAACTGATTCCCTATACGTTCAGCATTGGTTTGCTTGTAATCACAGGGTCTACTTTAACTAACTCCCCCGCTAATGAGAGAACACAGACTCGCGTTTATTCGAGGTAAATGTAAATTATAAGAATATAATATCATTCTTTCTAGTTTGAGCAAACAAACGTAGTCCTCTATAGTTTCAGCTCGTAAATACAGATTAAACTTTCCGTCTATCAAGTCAACAAAATGTCCAGAAATACCGGCAGTGATTCGATATTATTAAGAATATACGTTCAATAGGCAACATTAAGTGTTACATATTATGTTAATATGAATGGGAGATCGAGTCGAGAGAAACACCGAGTGACGTCCTCAATAATTTTAGCCTTCCCAAAATTTGAAAACATTCAGTGAAAAAACAATAGAATATTTTTGCGGGAGAAAAAAAATTGTGTATTTTATTTTGTAGCTAAAAGAATAGGATTTAAAGAAGTCTTGTATAACGAGATAATATATAGGGGAATCATTTCTGAAGAATATATACAATAGTTTAAAAACATACAATGAAAACGAAGGTTATATGTAATTAGTGGAAGAAGTATTGTACTGTCATATAGATTCATTTCATTAAGTGTCTTTAAAATTATTAAATTGTTTTCAAAAGATTTATTATTACTATATGAATTGAAGGTGTAATTTTAACAGTTAATTTGCAACATCTGGGTACATACAAAAACAAGCAATTATCATAGTATTGCAAGCAATCCATAAGTCCCCTACCGGTTATAGAACCCCAGCAACATTCTGATGGGCCACTGGCCATTCAATTTTACCAGTGAATGAATGACATGAATGAACTTAAATCTTTTGAGTTCTAAGTTTGTCTATATCACTGTAATGTGTTAAGTTTCCATGCCTAGTAAGGAAATTATGTTAATACAACCTTGTCATATTATTACGATGTGGGATTGTAAAGTAAATCCTATAAGGAATGAAGAAGTTGGAGTGAAAAATACCAATTTCTCGAAAAAATCTAAGTTCAAGGGGGACATAATTCTGGAAATAGTCTTGCTAGAGTATTTATCCTTCTCAAAAATGTTGAGTGATAATAAGAAACATATATCGTGGACTAACCAGTTCTCAAACCTCTAAGCATTCAAGAGGTCTTTTAATGTAGATAAAAATATATCTTTTATAAAAATTCTTTACATATATACACTTTAATCTTTATGTAACATTTCTGTAAAATTTGACTGAAATTCAACTATTAAAAAAGCTCTATTTCCATCTTGGAAAAGCACAACCCTCTGTTTTAAAACTAACATGGCCTCTTAAAAAAAGAACCTAACCTCAAACCCCTTCAAGTATCTCTAAAATTCTACTGTTTACTTTAGCCAACAAAGTGATTGTTGTATGACTATCACATGACAATGAAGTACCCTACACGATGCAGTTACCTGCTTTAAGATATTTTTGTCTATAATATTCATTTTCACAAATAGTTAATGGTGTATTTATGGGACTTACAAAGGTAATAGCAATTTGTATGAAATTACGAAAAGTAATAAAATATGTTGTGTAAATATTTGTTCCTATGCACTGTATTCATTTAACATCAGCAGACATGTCTGTCAGAAACTAAGCTTTTATGCACACAAATTCAGGACATCATAGTCACTTCTAGTAAAAAAATAACAGCACATGAATGAAAGGTTTGAGAATAAGTTGGGTGTGAGATTAGGTACTTATACAATACATGAAGTTTGAAGTAGATACATTAGGAAATAAAGAAGTTATTTAAAAAAGACAACATTTTTTTTTTCATAAAAATTCTAAGTTCAAGGGAGGTAATACTGATAATTTGTGTGCTAGAGTTGTAAATCTTGTCACATATGATGTGGTTGATGACCAGAAACTTATATTTAAAGTTTGAAGTAAACACCTTAAGAAATAAAGAACTTATAGTGAAAAAGCTGAAAAATTTAAATCAGAAATCTTGAAATTCAGGCTATTTGTTGCCATAGCAACCAGAATTTTCAACATAGAAAGAAAAAAAAAATGTGCATAATTTCCAGACTGCCATCTACCCATATTTCAAGTTTCATAAAAATATTTTCAGCACTTTTTGAGTTATCACTGCATCCAGTTTATGTGTTAAATTTGCCATATTTTCAGACTATCTGTTGCCATAGCAACCAGAATTTTCAACATAAGAAGAAAAGAAAAAGACGTGCATAATCTCTATACTGCCATCTATCCATATATCAAGTTTCATAAAAATATTTTCAGTACTTTTTGCGTTATCGCGGGATCCAGTTTTGTGGACGGACGGACTGACGGACTGACAGACAGATGGACAGACGGACAGACAGACGGACGGACAGACGGACGGAGGGTAAACCTAAAGTCCCCTCCGGTTAAACCGGTAGGGGACTAATTATTTAAAATGCCATAGAGACAAATTTATCTCAACGCTTAAAATTATCTGTATGAGGTTACATATGCCTAACCGCCCACTGTCAATGCCGCAACTGGAATCATCCATAAAAAGCGCAAGGCTTTTTTGTTACCTCATATATTTCGTAAATTGTTGTTGACGTAGTAAAGTTTTTTCGTCAGGAATCAAATTTCAAGAGTTATAAACATTGTGATGTTGATAACTAAAATTAATGGGCCGTTCTTGAATTATGGATTTGGAACAGCCTTAATTATGATGTGTTTCATTTACATATTTCATTTGCTTACCCAGATAACTCCACAAATTGTTCAACATTTTTTTAAAAATGAGACGGATTAACAGTTTAAAAAATTTGTATCATCATAAGTGTAGGAGTGATGTCATTCAGGAGTTTTGGAGTAAAAGAATGGGATCTACGGAACTGGATAGAAACTGGCAATGAAGGAATCTTCAGAATGCAAATTTGTCGTGACGTTCATAAAGATCTATTTTGAAATTCATAGGGATTCTGTTCAGCTTAAAAGTAAGTGCAATTTCTAGATCTACTAGTACTCCATGTGACTCGATGTTCTATAAATCTTGTTGCTTATTTTTCAATTTAAAGTTTTCCATCATGCATTGCAACTAAACTGTTACATCTTGTAGATCCAGCCTCGTAAAAGAGTCATGAAACGACCCTCATGTATATTTTAAAAACATGACACGTGCTTTCTTCTGTTCATCTTCAAATGAAGAGTACTTCGGCAATGGTTACGGAAAATAAACAGCAGAGATTTACCATAGAGAAATCAAAATTTGATTTCACAAGAAAAGTTGACATTTTACAGAAAAACTCTGAAAAATCTCGATGGTGATTTTTTTTCTAGTTTACAAAAATAGTTTAAATTTTATTCAACCTCGTTTTGTTAATTCATAGCAGGCAAAAGGTCATTTCCATTTTTGATGGGACAGACTATAATTATTTGTGCCTGCAATCGTTATTGAACGGTAGAATTGTACATCAAATGTATCATCTCCTTTGCCTTACACGATAAACAATTTAGAAAATACATATGCGTCATTATATTTTAATTTCTCGAAGCGATGTGTGTATGACATCAAACTGTAGTATTTTATTTTTTTGACAGGTTGTTTTGATTTATTATGCCCCCGCCATGTAATGTCCGGGGCATATAGTGTTACTCTGTTCCGTCATTCCGTCCTTCTGTCATTCCGTCATCATCAGTTTCCGTTCATTTTCTTAAGAACGGTTGGACACATTCAACTCAAATTTGACATATGGATATGTCATGAAAAAATACAGGTCAAGTTCGAATTTGGTCATGGTTCGATGATTTTTGGCAGAGTTATGCCCCTTTTACTTTGAAAATAATATGAAATTTCAGTTTCCGTTCATTATCTCCCAAACGGTACAACACATTCAACTCAAACTTGACATATAGATATGTCATGAGAAAATGCAGGTCAAATTCGAATTTGGTTATGGTTTGATGATTTTTGGCTGAGTTATGCCCCTTTTACTTTGAAAATGATATGAAATTTTCAGTTTCCGTTCATTATCTCCCCAACGGTACAACACATTCAACTCAAACGTGACATATGGATGTGTCAAAAGAATGCGCAGGTCAAGTTCAAATTTGGTCATGGTTCAAAGATTTTTGGCAGAGTTATGCCCCTTTCACTTTGAAAGTAATATGAAATTTTCAGTTTCCGTTTATTATCTCCCCAATGGTACAACACATTCAACTCAAATTTGACATATGGATATGTTTTTGGAATGCCCAGGCCAAGTTCGAATTTGGTCATGGTTCAATGATTTTTGGCATGGTAATGCCCCTTTCACTTTGAAAATAATATGAAATTTACAGTTTCTGTTCATTATCTACCCAACAGTGTTACATATTCAACTTTAATTTGACATATGGATATGTCAAAGGAATGGGCAGGTCAAGTTGGAATTTGGTCATGGTTTGATGATTTTTTTGGCAGAGTTATGTCCCTTTCACTTTGAAAATAATACAGATACATCTTAGGAATAAGCAGTTTAAGTTTGAATTTGGTCATGGTTCAATGATTTTAGACAAATGTATCTTTCCTGAATGTTGGAAAAATTTTGAACTTTCAGTTTCAGCACTCATTCTTATAGCCATTATTTTGGCTACAAATATGCAATATGCTATTTCTAAAAGGTTAAGACTGAATAATTTCAGTGCCTTGAACATTGTATGGAAATGGTTTGTGTTAACATTGAAAAGTTTTAAGGGCTTTGAACTTAAAATGAAAAAAATAATTAATGCACCATCTGAAATGTTGGCTGCATGCGGGGGCATCCGTGGCATGATGACACATTTCTAGTTATAACTTATTGTCTTAGCAGATATCTGATTCAATCTTGCTTTGTTTGTTAGAAATATAGTTTAATGTTGATATATCAAATTTTGAATAATTTTTGCCGATTGGCCAAAATCGACCCAAAACGTATCTAGCCCTTTTAATAATGAAAATAATTATGAAAAAAACCAAAAAAAACGAAAAACAACAAAAAAAAGGCATAAAGGTAATCAATAAATTCAGGCCATCCATTTTTTAAAACTATACAAAATTTGGCAAAAGGCAACATAATGATTATGCTAAAAATGAAAAGATAAAAATCGTCCTCTGACAATACTAGCCCATTTGAGCATTAAAAATGCACAAAACATGATACCCTTAGCAACAAGAGCTGTCACAGAAGACAGCAAAGCTCCACTTACAAAATACTGGACCCAGTAAGGAAAACAAAACTATGAAAGAAAATTCAGTTGTGTATGATTAAGTTTTTAATTAGATCTATAGTAAAAAACAACATTTGTTAACATAAATTCAAAGTTCAAGGGAGTTAAATATGAAAATGGTCTAAAGTTTTGAACCTTGTCACATACGTTGTGGTTGATAATAATGTACAAACATTTGAAGTATAAAGATGATCCCTTTAGAAATAAAGAAGTAACAGTAAAAAACTGTATTTTTTAAGGAAAATTCTAAGTTCAAGGGGAGATAAATCTGAAAGTATTGTAGCTACAGTTATGAACCTTGTCACATAAGATTCGGTTGATGATAAGGAACATATATTTGAAGTTTGAAGTTGATACCTTAAGAAATGAAAAAAGGAAAAGTGAAACAAATGTTACTGCACCAAAACTTTAAACTGAAATCTGGACGCGGTCACGATTAGGACAGCTCTCTTTATTCTTCGTATAGTCGAGCTAAAAATGCGTTATCTATTGAGTAAATCATAGAAAAAAACATACCTACATACGCCCTGTTAGTTTTCTTTATAGCTTCACAAGTAGCACAGCAGTCTTTCCTGATTTGTTCATGGTAACAATTGAAAGTTGTTGCAGGAGATCCAAGAAGATCGGAACAACCAGATCTTTTGTGCGGGACAATGTAAGGGGTATCTCCAAATGGACACGCTTCTGCTCAACAAATATTTTAACTTAATAGTTTGAGATATACATGTACGTTTTTCAACAATATGGTACCTACTTAACTGTAAAGAATTAGAACAAAAATCATCAAAGTAAAGCGACGTTCACAAAAAACAGCCACTACGGCTGGTTACAGTGAGCACCGAAACAATGCGAAGAAAATAGTTCCCTAATAAAACTCTCATTGCCATCTCATTATCAGGAAGCTTTTGGCGGAATTTAGGATTCTTATTTATATATTATTATTTTGGGATGTAGGTTTCATTACACTATACAAAAAAAAACAACAAAAAAACAGCTGGATCATCTAATTTCTTTTTGTAGTGACAGAAATATTCGCAACTAAGTTACAAGCTTCAATTACTTACTTTATTGGTAATAACGCACAGTGCGACATCTCAGATTTATAGCATAAAATCGGCTATTTTTCCCTCTTTTGCCCATGCTATAACGGGACGAAAAACCATGTGTTAACATAGTTACGCGCTCTTGTTATAGCCCGGTAAACAAACAAAAAACTTGACGATCTGGTCTGTTATAGATTCGAGAGTCTCAATCACAAAACGACGAGCAGCAGACAAGTAACAATGCCGGAAATACGGCGTATAGACATCGCCACTGATCTTGGTTGGCACCCTTTCTAAGAAACGGACAGTTGTCAATGTTCACAAATATTTGTAATTTTAAATAACCCTCTGATTAACTAACAAAACAAGATAACACAAAATGAATATGAACAAATGTTTTTTATTAATATAAAAATAAATAATAATATAAAAATGTTTAGTGCCTGACTTTTTTTATATACTTTTGTGCTTGAAAAAAAAATGTCTGTGGTCATTTAATCGATCAGGAACACCCACTTTACTTCAGATTTGCTCTAACGTTATGGGTTTACAGTCTTAAAACCCCTGTCAGACTAGAGCGTCGTTCTCACGGCGTCAAAAAACATTCAGAACGCCGAGGTGAGCGCAGTAAAATCGCAAACATCGCCGCAACATCGTAGTGGCATCGCATAAAACGCCAACCGACGGCGCACATTTTGAACATGCTGAAACAAAACGCGTCACTTGGCCTTCTAATAAGAGCGCAATTGGATCGCAGTAAGGACGCCGTAGCAACTCAGTAGCATCTCTTGCGCCATGAAAGCGTAATTGGCACGCCGAATGAACTTGGTGGTTATCCATGGCGCTTGTACGGAGATTTTGCGGCGTCTCTATTGCGCTTATACTGTGTGTGCACGGCGCCTTTTTGAGCTTTTTTTTATTTTAGCGCAGTGTGAGCGCCGCGAAAGCGCCGTAAAAGCGCAGTAGAAGTGATCCCCTTAGTAAATAATAAGATAATATTATAGAAGAAGAAAAAGTCACACTATACATATTTCTGTAACTTACGGCAAATTTATACTTACCCAGGGTTTGAGTAATATAAGCGGCCGCCATTTTAAAAGTTGTGTGTTTCACATGAGGTATAAAATTGTGTTTGATTCAGAGGAATATTAGGATTTGTTAATCATACATCAATTTATAAGAAAGGAAACTTTTTTGAGGATTACAGACAGTAAATAATTTTTAACAGACGTGTTAACATTAAAAAAGCAGATATTAATTAGGAAAACATGGAATCGTTGAAACGCTGTCTTACGTACGCTGGGTTGTTTACTTTTTCTTCGGGCTGATGATTGTCATTGTTTTTCAAGTTTTCATATTGCATTAGGTAGTTATTTACTTAAATATGTCCCAATGTCATCAAGAGCAGTTTTGCATATGAAAGGAAGTGTATTTTTCAGACTGTAAAAACGAAACCAAAATGTAAACACGCTATTTGGTCATTGGAAATTTGAATGAATTGAAGTAGCATTTTTGTTTTTATTACTTCCAGCTTTGCTTTCTATATACATCCCTGTTATTTCAGAATTGTAAGCAAAAATAATATCTTAAACAAGAGCTTTACAGGAAAATAATTGTGTTTGATTCAGAGGGATATCATATTGATTTGTTAGTCATACACCTTTTTAAAAGAAAGAAAACTTATTTGAGAATTGTATCATACAATATATAAATGTTGACAAATGTGTAAACATTCAAAAAACGGCTAGGAAATTGGAAACTTGGAATTGTTCAAAGACTGCCGCATGAACGCTGGGTTGTTTACTTATTCGTCGGGCTGATGGCTGTCATTGCTTTTCAAGTTTTCATAAAGCATACAGCAGTTATTGCTCGTAGAATTTTAAATATGCCTAAATGTCATAAAGAGGAATTTTGTATGTGGAAGAAATGTATTGTTAGACTGTTAAAATGAAACAAACAAAAAAAATAAGAGACGATGTTTGGTGATTGGTAATTTGGATGAATACAAGTAAGTTTTCTTCTTTTTATTACTTTTGACATTTAAATTATTTATCAATTTCAGCTTTACTTTTCTCTAAACAGCCTGACATTGTCAAAATAATCAGGAAAAATAAAATTGACGTACCACATGGGGAAAATCATAAAAACAGTAGTTTCGTCATCATTAAAAAGTCTGAATTTATATATATGTTTTTTTTTAAAAAACTTTTCCTGTGAAATTATCAAATATAATTTTCACGGATAAATCAGTAATCCACTAAAAAGCATACATGTACATAAATTAAATAAGTTATAATATTTCTTAAAAAAATTCTTAAGCTCAAAGAGATAAATCTGAAAGTATGGCTTCAAAAATTATGAACCTTGTCACATAAGATGTAATTGATGATAAGGAATAAGTTTTTAAGTTTGAAGTAGGTACCTTTAAAACTAAAGAAGTTATGTTAAAACAATAACATTTTTCAAGTAAAAAAAATCTAAATTATGGGGAGATTATTCATGCAATATTAGTGCTAGTGTTATGAAGTTTGTCACATAACATATGGGTAATGATAAGGAGTGTGAAGTTGATACCTTAAGAAATAAAGAAGTAACAGTTAAAGATAGTAATTTTAAGGAAATTCTAAGTTTAAGGGGACATGAATATCAAAATATAGGTGCTACAGTTAAAAACTTTGTCACATAAGATGTAGTTGATGATAAGGAACATATATTTGAAGTATGAAGTTGATACCTTAAGGTATTAGGACCCTAATGGGCACTATCAGGAACTAAAAAATTGACATCATAGGTCAGATGTATACCTTAAAGTACACCTGTATGCAGAATTTAAACAAAGTTTACCGTACGGAAATCAAGTTATGGCCACTTTTCTGAACTCAAGCTAGGATGTTATGAGGGCCCTTTTTTAGAAAGTAGGAACCTTTAAATAATCTGCAATAACATTCTAATGAAAAATGTTTTCCCATTATTTTTTGGTAAGAAACAAATAGTGCCATTCAGCTAACAATCCAAATAAGCAAAATTATGGTTTCTACTTAAAATTTATGAAATCTGTATAAAAATGTTACCCTACCCCACCCATATTTACCACGTGTCTGACCATTTTTCTTCTTAAAATTTACCCAAATGAGTGCCTGTTTTCAAAGTTTCCCTAAATTTTTAAAAAAGTATATTGGTTGATCTTGTAAAATATGAAATACTTTTACCGTCTAGTTTTGATTATATTACACTTTGAAAATATCAGGTACCATATTTATTACTAGATTTAGCATAATTTAGCCAATAAATACCTATATAAATTAAAAAATCCAAATTAAACACTTTTTTCTTTCCAAATGGGACATGAGAGTTACATAAATAATGTTAAAAGAAAAAAAAAGAAAGAAAAAAATGTTGACCCTTCTGGGGATTGAACCCATGGCCCTCATTTTCAAAGTAGTTAACAGTAGTTCTAGCCTATTTGAATACTCTTCAAAGCGGAGGTAATGCATTAGGGTGCTAATACCTTAAGAAATAAAAGTATTAAAATAGTGAAAAATATTTTACTGCATCAAAACTAAAATCTGAAATCTGGAAGCGGACGCCGACACCGGGGCTAGTAGGACAGCTCTCCGTATACTAAGTATAGTCGAGTTAAAAGTAATCTCGTTTTTGAAAATGTGAAACTATTTTTTTGGATAAAATTATAAAAAAAATCCAAGGATAAAACAGTTATCAACTCACAAGCATAAAATGAATTCAGGTAAAATTGTAAAAGGATATAGAGGATATTTGTTTAGGAAAGTGTAAGATCTGAATATATTTCACCGAGTGAAAACCAAAAGGTCACGTCATAAAGTTGGTTCCCAGTACTGTCCACGCTGGTATTTCACTGAAACAACGTAAGGGGCTTAAATTCAAAACAGTGAAATTATATTATCAAATTGATAATTTCACTGTTAAAAACAGTGAAATTACCATTTTTATTTCACTGATATATTTCTATAAACCACTGAAAAGCATGTAATAAATTTCTATAAACCACCGAAAAGCATGTAATAAAAAAGGTAAATAAACAAGTACGTTCAAGCCACAGACATTTTTTTTTTCTAAACTGACAGCCTTATCCCAAGTACCCCTTTCTTTTCCCCAAACTGAATAAATTCGTTATTTTTTTTCTAGCACAAAATTTAGTACTGTCCAGTGACCCTTGTAGTGTTTTGTCTACCGTTACGCTTATACATAAACCAAATGCACTTAGATAACCGTGCTTTATTTAAAATAACGCACACTTTTTTCTAAAGAAGTATACGTTATCTGAGATATCGCACTGTACGTTATTACCAATAAAACATGTTACTGGTGTATAAAAGCTGAGGAACATCAAAGACGAATAGCTGCGCCATGCGGTAAAACAGTTAAAGTATGTCGAACTCGACTGTAATGTGGAATTATTGCATGGTTTGGAACTTTTTCGTTGTTCTTACTAACCCATTATACTAAGTACACTTTATTAGTGTAGTGTTTTCACTGAGGCTCCAATGGGGCAGCGGTAACGCACATTCCAAGCAGCAAAGAAACATTAAAACAAAAAATAAAAATAATAAGAAAGAAAATTAATGAAATGAATTTATTCTCATATAAGAATGCAACTGCTGAAATCAAACGGTTCATCCGCTAAATGAATTATTTCACTTTAAAAAGCCCTTAAAGGGACTCCACTTACATTTTTTGACATGTTTGGACAGAAAAATATTTTTTCCAGATAAATGTACGATTTAATGTAGGTTAAGACCACTTATCTGTGTGCGAAATTTCATATCATTTGCCACTTTGTTTTTCCAGAATTATTATTCAAATGGTAAAAAATGACTCAAAATGAAAAGCGTTTAAACGCTTTTCACTCAAATCGGGCTAAGAAAAGCATAAAAAATACGACTTTCAATTTATTTCAAAGTATATTCTTAACTATATTTGCATACATTTCTGTTTAAAGTGCCCAGCAATTTATGTAAAAAATACACATGTGATGTTTTTAGGCTTTTAAACCTCAAAGGAGTCCTTTTAAATCTTGAATCCGAACAACTTTCTTCACAAACTAGCATAACATGGGATGTTGTTTCATGTTTTCAATATTATATAGGTGTAAGGTACGATATTACGATATTATTAGCTAGTACTGGGGAGTGAGAAGGTGAAACAGAGAAAGGGCACAAGAGAAATTCACGTTTGATATAATAGTTTTTTGTTGTTTTTTTTTGTTTTTTTTATTTTGTTTTTTGTCTTCTGATTTCTTATACGGATTTCTATTACAAAAATGAAAATGTGATAACACAGTAATAGTATATAAAAATTATTAGTTACGGAGATATAACACTGGCAGGGGCGAAACAAATTCTATGAGAAACTTCCCCTTGATGTCGCCCCAGCCAGTGTTACATCTTTGTAACTAACTCGTTTCATTAACTATATCTATTAAATATCATGGCTTTGGGCGGCATCTCGGGTTCACCCTACAGAAAATGTTCTCGGCCTGACGGCCTCGATCATTTCTGTACAGAAAACCCCTCGATGTCGCCAAAGCCATGATGTTTCCACATAACATTCTCGTGTTTATACTATAACTATAACTGAAATTTTGAAGATTGGAACAAGAATAGTACTAACAAGACTTCTTAATAGATTTATGTAAATGTAATTGTTCATCCGTGCTGTTAAACAGAAATGTTCGACGGGAGCAATAGCGACAGGAGAATATTTCTAATTTCTGTAGAATAAAAAAAATCTTTGTTAATTTTCATAGAAGAACAAAAGTCGATAATTAACAAAATTCTGTTCATAGTCGCCTTCTATTTCTCACAGTACTTCACAGAACCGCGTGTGTACAAAAGTGGTGACGTAATAAAGCGAATATTAATGAAGCAAAAGTGCGTTAGTATGCATCCGTAGCTGTTCTACAGAGATTATCGCTATCGCTCCCGTCGAACTTTCAAATTTGTGTAGAAAAAAACGAATGAACACTAACATAATTAATTCTAACAAGACCCGTATTTTTCCTACAAAAAAAGAATTGAAAGTGTGTGTTATTATGCATATGAACACGACCCGCTTTTCCCCGATTAAACATAGAGAAACCGACGGTGTGTTATCATGTAGTAAAATCACAGTTTGGCATTTTATATGACGTAACCATTAAAATATGACGCCCTGAAAATAAGTATGAAAAGAAATCAGGCACAATGTAATGTAATATCAGTAACGGCTTGTTGATGTCATGTTAGAACCGAAATGAAATATTCTAATCGGTGATTTTATTGTTTGATAAAATCACTGTTTGTCGTTAGGATGCGCAACATTTTATATAAAATCTCGCATCCGAACTCCAACAGTGATTTTATTGAGCAATAAAATCACTGTGTAGGATATTTATTATTTTTAAATAAAGTCATTGTTTCACCTTCTATATTAAGACATGTGTAGAAAGCATTATACATGTGACGTAAGCACTAAAATGTGACGCGCTGAAAATAAAGTAAGGAAACAAATAAGCCGTAATTAGGCTAATTATCCGGTACGGCAGCATTTTTATGTGATAATATCGAGTTAGAATCGAAATAGTATATACAAATCGGTGATGTTCGGATACACATCATTATATTGCCCGAGCTACGCCCTCGTGAAATAATTCCTCGCATCCGAACTCCAAACAGTGATTTTATTCAGCGATAAAATCACTGTTTGGGAAATTGGAATATATCATTCCTTAAATAACGTATTGTAAAACTGGAATGTGTAGTTGCTTACAGGTATAGAGTAGGTAGATGCGCATATGCTTGTTTTCACAGTAGATATTTATAAGGGTATTTTAAAATAATTATGATACTTAATTCTCTATGGTATTTTACTATTTATGGGAACTCGATTTGTGCAACGATACAATATTACCTAACAATTTATACTAACGATGATTGTATTTGAAAATCGTAAATATTTTACATTGAAGCTTCACTTACCATCATCGACTGGAGGTGCTAGGGGAGATTCGACGCAATGCCCTAATTGACACATCTAAGGATAAATGCACAGAGTCAATATATTTCTGAGTGATGCAATTATTTTAATTGATAAATGATGATTACTTATTATGGCATAATTACAATTTTAGATTAAGCAATTTAAGAAAAGATAAGGTTGTTTAGCATGATATTAATTTTAATCATTAAGTAAAATCGTACCTTGCCATTTCCACATGTGGTACCATACCATGGAATTTTGGTATGGGTATAACCTTGTAATTTTGGTATAGCGCAAAACAATGTGCTACATATTGTTGAAAAATCACTCTTGTATTTGTTCTAAAATTTAAACAAGACAAAGTTTCAATCACCTTTAATGGTTCATAGATAACGTCATGTGTAGTGAAATGATGATAACTCACAGTGTGAATCCATCATTTTAAACTGCTTTTCTATGAATGCCTATTGATACTTTTGATTCCTATAAAGGTTTATGATAATAGTATGATGACTTATACAGTGTAAATCCATCATTTTAAACTGCTTTGGAAATATATATTTGGTTCCTTTGCATACACTTGACATAGCAAAAATCTGTGATTTATGTAGCTCTGATGAAAAATTTGGCAAATTGTGCTGCATGCTTATTGATTGTTGTTTGTACATTCATTAGTATGATAATCACTGGTTGCATAGTTTTATTATAACAATTCTGCCTGTTTCATTTAAAATATTTTTTGTTGAAAATGGTGAAACATATTCAGTAGATTTTTAGGCAGCTGATATAAATAAGGGCACGTGTTTAGCTAAAAAAATATTTCGAGCTATTTCTACAGTCAAGTTGCTGTTCCTGCACAAGTTGCTTACCAGAAACTTTAAACTTAGCCATTATTTTTAATGGATTGTCTTCATTCTTGGACACAACAATTCTTTGGACAAGATAATCAAGAAGACCAGACTGAAGTTGACCTTGATTCATGAATTATATTGACCTTCGAGATCAAATGTATGAATTTTGATTTTGAATTTTTATTTCCTTCAAATTTGTAGACTAAGACATAAAAGAGAATCAAACTCAATATGACTTTAATGTACTTGATGATAAAATTATTGAATTTCACAGACTTTTGCTAGAATTTACAATATTTTGCTTTGATTTTTACATTGCATCAGCATAGTGAAGGTCATAATATGGTTACTGTCAGCATGACTGGTGGAGTGAACAACCTTGACCACTCTGTCACAGACACTCCTTCTAACAAGACATCCAACAAGATTAAATGGAACTTGACCTTGGATTTAATTTTTGACATACTATTGTTTTTGCCTTTGCCATCTGACCATCCATCAGGTCGTCTGCATTTAGCTTGTCCGGCCTTCACAGGTCCAACTACTGGTGAAATTTCAACCAAACTTTACAGGAGTGATCAATTTTATATGTAGTTATGCACATAATCGGCAAGTTCCGATTCGATGCTCAAAATGGCAACCACAGCTAAAAATAGAAAAGTGTTGTCCGGTCTTCACAGGTCAAACCGCTGGTGGGATTTTAACCAAACTTTACAGGAATGATGAAATCGATACACATCGCCGGTAAATTCTACTTAGCTGCACAAAATGACCACCAAAGCTAAAAATAAAATCATGTCGACTTAAACAGGTCAAACTACTGGTGAAATTTCAACCAAATTTTACAGTATATATCAGTACCATCATATCCCTAGTTATGTACGTTGTGACATCGCCGACATGTAAAGCTCTGCAGCAAAAAATGGCTGCAAGATCTAAAAGTAGAAACATGTTGTCTGGCCTTCACAGCTCAAACTACTGGTGGGATTTTAACCAAACTTTACAGGATTGATGAAATCGATCCCTAGTTATACACATCGCCGGCAAATTCAAGTACATGATTTTTTGTGTCGCCTTGAAAAAGGCGACATAAAGGGATTACTTTTGTCGGCGGTGTCGGCGGCGGCGGTGTCGGCGGCGGCGGTGTCGGCGTCCCTTTAAGCTTGTCATGAGCATAAGTCAGTCAACTTGGTATTCATACTTCTTATAATGTCCCAAAATGCATTGCACAAGAACTTGTACTCTACATTTCTTATTTTTTCAGTTATTGCCCTTTGTTAATTTTCATACTTTATTTTTGTCCGGGCCATTTCTCCTAAAATATAAAAGCTATGGACTTATTGGATGATCGATCTCATTAAGAAGAAGTGCAGTGCAGTGCTTAAGAACTGGTACTCTAGATTTCTTATTTTTTGAGTTATTGCCCTTTGATAATTTTCATACTTTATCGGACCTTGCCGGTAATGTGCATAACTACAAAAAGAATGGATCATTCCTGTAAAGTTTGGTTGAAATTCCACCAGTAGTTTGACCTGTGAAGGCCGGACAAGCTTAATGCAGACGACCTGACGGATGGTCAGATGGCTAAGGCAAAAACAATAGTATGTCAAAAATTAAATCCAACGTCAAGTTCCATTTAATCTTGTTGGATGTCTTGTTAGAAGGAGTGTCTGTGACAGAGTGGTCAAGGTTGTTTACTCCACCAGTCATGCTGGACAGTAACCATATTATGACCTTCACTATGCTAATGCAATGTAAAAATCAAAGCAAAAAATATATATAAATTCAAGCAAAAATCTGTGAAAATCAATAATTTTATCATCAAGTACATTAAAGTCATATTGAGTTTGATTCTCTTTTATGTCTAAGTCTACAAGTTTGAAGGAAATAAAAATTTAAAATCAAAATTCATACATTTGATATCGAATGTCAATATAATTCATGAATCAAGGTCAACTTCTTGATTATCTTGTCCAAAGAATTGTTGTGTCCAAGAATGAAGACAATCCATTTAAAAAAATGGCTAAGTTTAGTTTCTGGTAAGCAACTTGTGCAGGCACAGCAACTTGACTGTAGCAATAGCTCGAAATATTCTTTTTAGCTAAACACGTGCCCTTATTCATATCAGCTGCCTAAAAATCTACTGAATATGTTTTACCATTTTCAACAAAAAATATTTTAAATGAAACAGGCAGAAGGTTTATAATAAAACTATGCAACCAGTGATTATCATTCTAATGAATGTACTAACAACAATCAATAAGCGGCTAACTCAATTTGCCAAATTTTTCATTTCATCAGAGCTACATAAATTACAGATTTTTGCTATGTCAAGTGTATGCAAAGGAACCAAATATATATCTCCAAAGCAGTTTAAAATGATGGATTTACACTGTATCAGTCATCATACTATTATCAAAAACCTTTATAGGAATCAAAAGTATCAATAGGTATTCATAGAAAATCTCATATCATATTCGGTACATTCATGGGCAATTATAATTTTTCTAAATGAATAAATATAAATGAAACTTCTTGTGAAATTTGCAAAAGAGTCTAAGTTATGCCCTTTCAATTTGGGTTGTTTTTGCTTAACATCATTATTTCTATGCAGTTTTAGACCTAACATTTTTAAATAAATCTTCTATCGGATGGACAAGCCTAACAAAGATTTAACAAAATATTACATATTTTTCAACTCAAAGCTTCTTTTTTCAAACAGTAACAAAAACTTAAATTGTGATCAAACAAGTATTTCTCTATGAAACAATTACATTTAGAATTAATTGTTCCATGCCTCCAGATATGCCAAAAGAAAATCAAACTTGATAAAACAGATATTAAGAAAAGTTAAAAGTCCAAGAAATACCTTACATTATGTGCCATCAATGACTGATTTTGCAATATTCACATGATCCCAATATTTCTACAGTGTGACTATCCCCGGGCTATTTTTGCGTATTTTGGAGTCTTTTTTTTGTAAATTATATGGATTGTGTCATTAGCAACATGTACAATAGTCATTACTTTCCTTGTTTACTTCACAATATTTTACATTGATATACAGTTTTTTCAAATTTTCATGAAAAATAGCAATAACCTGGAGGCATGCTGCTTCAAGATAAAAAAACACCCTATTATATATAACATACTTGAGTATCTTTATAGGCTAGAATATCTAGCAACAGCAATGAACTGAGAGTAATGGTATCAAACCCCAGGCCAGTGGGGCCTTTTTTTCTTTAAGTTTAAACATTACTGTTTTACTTTTATATTAGTTAAAGATAGAATATAGTTGGACAAGGGCCAAGTTGAATCAGATTTCTTTCACATGATTTTATGCATTATTAATCACTAAAGGGATGAAGTAATTGTTATACCAGATTGCAATTATTTTTCAAAGTTTAGTGAAATATAAACAATGAATATCATACAGACGTATTCAACAGTGAACAAAATTTCGCAATGTTTACCTGCTTACCTTGTCAACATGGTGATTACGCCATAATACGGGAAAATTACGTACATGAGAAAAAAGTATGTATTCATATTTCATATGCATACAAAGTTCTTACAATATATTTGCACATTTGAAGCATTTTAAAGCATATCTGATTTTAAAAAAAACATATTAGTATATATTGTTTGTTGTAGCGTTCTATGATAGTAAGTTCACATATGACTAAATAATGTTGGTACTATATTTATGCACATTCTTTGACTCTCATTGGACAGGATTTAACTCATTACAGGACTGGGACAGTACCTCCAGTCGCTTGCAAAAATCATGATCACAAAATGGAAAAATATCATGTTTGCCAATTATTACATTTTTCCTGTATACCATGGCAAGTTTTGGACCTATTTTGTCCAGCTTAGATAGCTAATAGAGATGTGTTCAAAAGGTAGTTAAGCACCCCCAAAAATGTAATAATAATTTAAGAAAATATTTTTCCACGTTTCTGAATAAGTCCAGATATTAATTATGTGGTTCCAAGAATAAAGAGTGATTAAACAAACCAATATATTAATAAATTGAAAAGTGGACCGAGTTGGAAAAGGGCCGAGCTGACTCGGAGGCAGAGTACGTTTTAGGTCCGAGCTGACCCTGAATCGATGTAATGCACTAAATTTTGCAGTCTATCAAGCGAAATATATCAATAGCTTTACCAGATTGTGAAGAAAACTTGATTCTACATACGGAATAGATTACAACTAAACTTGTGATCATAAAAATTTATATGAAAACATTGATTTATATGATCACAAGTGAAATAACAAATGACCTTTCACTGAATTTAACAAATTACTTGTTTCTTTTATGCATTTATGGATGATATTTGGTTTTTTATTTGTTTGGGTCGTCAGACCAAACAAATAATGGTAGCGAAATTTCAGACTCTAATGCTGTTAATTGCAAATGCCGAAAATAGTCCGCTTTTTTTACTTCCCTTTATATGTAACACTAAGTCCGAAAAATTCAGGGGAGGTCACTGCGTAAATATGGTCACATGACAGGCGCATTCATTTTCAAGCAAAATAATTCCCGAATGGTCGAAGATTTCTAACATTGTTTTATTCTCTATAGATATACATGCTTATAGTAAACGCCATGATTATTTACACAAGTGTTAAACAACAGTTAGCGTCGTTACAAACCCTAATTTAGAATAATATGGTTTCCTTCAGACTGTTATCATATAAATTCACCGTGGCCAAGGGGTTTGCGCGCTCGCTTAGGAAGCGAGAGGTATGAAGTTCAAATCCTAGGTAAGGAAACTCTTTTTTTTTTCAAATTGTTTAAGTCAAATAAACATTGGATTGAATATCAGTAATGCAATTAGTCTTATAGCCAATCTACTACAATTAAAACGCTGGAAAACATTTGTGGCTCTATACAAAAACAAATTGTTTTATAATCTTACAACCTTCACCTTTCTGACATTCTGAGACCCAAACAAATTCAGCGCCTTCTGTGCTTTGATTTTTCATTGTTTTTTCCACGGTTGTTATTTCACAGTACAACGTCATATTTCACTTAAATCAAGCCAATAGTGTTTCCAAAATAGCTCGGAAACGAAAATAACTTAAAATGCGTTCCAGAATAAAAAAGGAAATTCCAGATGTCCCTTTTCCGGGGGTCGACCTGAAGGCGCTTTTTCAGCAACAAATTTACATGTAAAGAGAGAAATAGTAGAGAGCTGACTTAGGATAAACCTCAGACGAAACGCATTGTACCTGTCCGTTTGTCGGATATATGATACACCACTTTCATTTTAAATGGGCTTATTTTGTAAGGATAATGTTGGAAACTGTTCATTTCACTATTGCAATAACACTTCGGCACAATGTTAAAGGATTTACGCAAGGAAATAAACAAACAGTTTAAAATATACATGTCCGGAAATTTCGGATACAGTTCATCTGAAATCAGGGATCAACAAGGATCTCCACAAGCATGTACAGACAAAACTAGTTTATAAGCTACTTGTATGAGTGTATGTTTTGTCATTCTAAAGCGAAACATGCTTCATCTTGCGTTTTATAGCTGGTTATATCACCAAACATGTTTGTCAAGAATTAATGAAATGTACCTATATGCCAAAGTGTCAGTCTCAAGGTTAGTATGCATAACATTTACTTGTAGGGCTCTACAATATTGCGCAATATTAAAATATTTGATAAGTATGGATTTCTGAGACATATTGTGCCATAAATTTCTGTTTGTTCATAATCTTTGGTATTTAATACGTAAAGGTACGTCATGCCTCATAAATGCTGTTAGTTATATTTATGTTTGGTATCATGTTACCGTTTCATTAAAATAGTACTCACTCATTGTCCATATAGAACATTTTTTTAAATATGTTTAATATGTTTCAATGTTCAAATTGATTTTGATTTTCGCTTTTGATTTTCGATATCAGTAAGGAAATTAGATATGAGATCAGAATTCTCCATAAATAATTTATTAGTTATTTTTATTACATTCGATGAATGTTCAGTAACCTCAACTTTGTCTTATTTTGTGTGTGTTTCAGTTATTATGCATGACATTTTATGAAAAAAAAGAGAAACTTCAAGCTCTTTCTATGCTATGCATAAATTTAATTACAAGTTAAATGTTTTTTTTTTTTATTTTTTTTATTTTAAATAAACACAGAAAAAAGCACGCAAACAATATAGGGAAAAACGATCTAATAAACTATATCATTGAGTTGAACGTTTGAATATATATAGGACTTGAATTGCAGCAGTCTGGTTTAAAACGGACGAGCATTGGCAAGGTACTTTTGTTGTTAGATAAAATTAATAGTTCAGTTTCATTTTGAGTTATGTTTCCGTTTGTTTTTATTTAAGATTAACTTGTGTTACATAATAGTTATCATAAAGTAAGAAATGTATATTTTAATTTATATTATTTTTAAAACGCATTTATTCTTTGTAATGAAATACATGAAGATAGTGTAGAACTTCTCACAAATTGTGTAATTAATCAACTTAAAATTTAACTTTCATTATTTCTGCGTAATGCGTAATGGACTAGCATTTCTTATGCCAGTGTATTTATTGACTTGAAAATGATCAATTTGAAATCGACTGTCAGTAAAATGGACATTATTTTACAACAAAAGAGTTTGCACGATTAGACTTGAATGAAAGCTTATAAATAAGTTTTGCATATTCTTTGAGTAAAGATATTGTAGAACATTAAATTGTCACTTTTGGAACATAAATACATAGCAAAAAGTTATTTGTTAAATGTCTGCATAATCTTGAATATTATTTCAAAACTATAGACAGTTGAAAATGTGTCATATTACCACTAAATATTTTGAAGTAAAACGTTGGTTGAATGAGCTCTGTCTTCTTACCGAACCGGGTTATATAATAATGATATTTACTCATCATCAAAACAATAGATTTTCATGACACCAAAATCACATCATCTCATATATGATTAATAATTATATACCGCTTTTTTTTTATAACACTTTAACCATTTGATGTTTTTATCACATTTCAATCACTTTATATTACATCAATAACTACGTATTTATTTATTGTAATTAATTAATTAATTCATTTTATTCTTATCCATTCATTTTATTTATTTATTATTAATATGTTTATGCATTTATTTACTTATTTATTTATTTATTTACTAGTATTCATATAGTCATTTTTGTATTTACTTATATTTACTTATTTATTCATCCCTTTATTTATTTGTTAATTTATGAATAATTAAAAAAAAAAGAGTAAAAATCCTCCTATCATTAAATGCTATATTAACTGCTTTACATGTATTTTACGAGTAAATTATAATTACCTGTTCATTGTGTTAAAAGTTAGAAAGAAAAGGAGCTTATCTTTCACCTATTTGTCACTTCAAACAATTTTTCTAGGCCAATACTGTATTAATGGGTAATTTGGAAACAAATCCCGGTTAATATAACAGTTATATTGCTAAAGCGCAATATGTTTTCTGATATTTATTTTAAGATTTTTAAGCATAGTTACTGAAGTAAAGTGAGAAAATAGTGTAATATTATACTAAAAATAACTGAATGATTTTTTCTCATTTTGATATCATCATTATTATTATTATTTGTTTATTTTTGTTATCATTATAATTTTATTTACCTAAATAAATTTTATATTTTTGCGCTAGTATTTTTTTCTAAAAAAGGTTATAATTAATGTTAATAATGATTACACTTTAGGTAAACGGATAAGTATTTTGTTTAAATAGATAGCTGATTGACAATTATATGTTACTACAGGCTTAAAAAATATAATATCAATATTAGTTTTAGATAGCTTTTAACCATTTTCTTCTTATTTTTGTTGTTTATTTACTACATATTTTCATTGTAACAATATGTTTGATGGAAAATGTTAAATAAAGTAACGAATTGTCACAAAAACAAAACAAATGTTTGCGTTATATTATTACCCTCCATTTTGTCATTGATAATATCATCTTCAATAAAACAGGGGTAAACAATATGTCATGAAACATTTTCATCTCCATAAATAACAATCAAAGGCAAAGATCATACTAACGTATGAGGAATGCGATGAAAAATGTATCATGTATATTCATTTTATTGAACAGTATTAGACCATATGCGAACACTCATACTTATTTCGGAGAAAGAACTGCATTAATAACAGTATCACTTATCTATTTAAAAGTATAAGAATGATATTCTTCTATGTATACGTATATGTGTTCATCAAGTAACTCCGAACAACGATTTCCAACATTATCCTTAGAAAATAAACCCATATAAAAAAGATAGAGTAATATCATCCGCAAAACGGACAGGTACAATGCGTTTGAGGTTTAGAAGATATGGGAATTTTTCGCCTATGTCAGCCAACACTCTATCTCTCGCTTTGCATGTAAATATGTTGCTGAGAAAGTACCCTTAGGTCGACCCCCGGAAAAAGGACATCTGGAATTTCCTTTTCATTCTGAAACGCATTTTAAATATTATTGTTTAACTAATCAGGGGTAATAACTCTGTGTTTAATGGTCGAACCCGGTAACCTAAACGATATTCTCATCTTCTCTTGATACGAAGTTTCATTAAAATCTAGTCATTAATTTTCAAGAACTAGCACGACGCACAGATGGACGCGCACATGGACAACGCTAAAACATTAACCCTTCCCGAATCAGCGGAATAACAATCTACCAGCGATCTTACTTGGTGATTTTAACAGTGAATGTGCGAAAATTTTGTTTAACAATATATTAACAAAATGGGAATGATATAATCTTGTTAATGTTGACATATTATCAAATGACATCAGATTATCCTTACCCTGTACAAAAACGATCCTTTTCCTTGCATCATCTCACATTGGGTGTCAGGATTGTAAACTTGACCTGCAAGGTCATTTGCATAAGGGTCAATGTCATCATTGCCTGTCGCTGTTCTTGCTGTCATACAGTTTTCAGAGCTTAAGTAAACAACAACAAAAAATGAGTACATTTATTATATACTTATATATGCAATATTTTAAATATTGATTAAAAAACAGACGTATTTTCATTTTCCGTATTTTCTCATTGCAGAGAAAACATAATTTTCGTATCTTAACTGGCGTCCTGCCGAACTATTTTCTTCTTAATTCAACAAAATTTATGGGGAAGATGTAATGTCAAAACTAGAAATGTATCTATAGGACACGGTGTCCCATTACTCCACTGTTTTGTCAATCTACTGACTATAGGTCAAATATTTTTTTAGGCTACACGCGACGTAAGTTAGAAAATCTTTTACTAAGTCAAAAGCAAAAACTCTACAAACACTGAATAAATTCACAAACCCAAAGGTGCATAACTACTACGCATGCTGACCGACATCCTTGAAAACTTTCAAGACTACTGATCAAATACCATTTGAGATATGTATGAACAAGTTGAAAATTCCATTTTTTCCTATTTTAAGAGTAATAACTTCAAAAAAAAAAAAAAAACTGAATAAATCTTCAACCAAAGACTTCAACCAGAGGTACTTCACATGCTGATCAGGTTCATGACTCTAGGGAAATTTGAGCTACGCGTGATATAGATTGAAAATTGCATTTTTACTAAGTTAAGGGCAATAACTCTACAAATACTAAATAACTCTACAGGCAAATCCCCTAGGTGCACATCTACACATGCTGACCAAAATTCCTGTAAAGTTTCATGACCCTTTGTCAAACACTTTTGAGCTACGCACGACACAACATAAGAACGGATGGACTTGAATCGAATGTGTTTAGTAAGTCAAGAGCAATTACTCTGACACAACATAATAAGTCCACAAGCGAAATACCAGGTGCACAACTTCACATAATGAGGGACATACCTGTAAAGTGTCATGTTCCTTTGTCAAATATTTTCTGAGCTACGTGCGACACAATTTGAAAATTGCATTTTTATAACTCAAAAAACTAAAAAAATACTTGATAAATCCAACACTCAGGTGCACACAACTACACATGCTTACTAATATTCCTGTAAAGTTTCAAGACTCTAGTTCAAATACCTTTTGAGCAAATACGTTGCTTGTGAGGTTCAATAGATCAAACAAGATCCAATAAAAGCAAGAGCAGCGCTAAGCGGATCAATTAAATGCCCGAAAATATGTTTCTTGGCAAGGATGAAGCATTTGTAAGGCATGGGAATTAAATAAAGTATTTCATTCTTCAAATAACAATCCTCCAATGAAGTTTGAATATTGTGGGCCATATGGAACTAAAGTTATGCTCCAGAAACTTTTTTCAGTTTAAAGGTAATAGTGACCTTGACCTTTGACTTGTGACCCCAAAATCAAAAGGGGTTTTCTACCAAATATGGACAATAATCATATGAAGTTTGAACATTGTTGCAAATGAAACTTTAGTTATTTTCAGTTTTAAAGTAAAAGTGACCTTGACCTTTGACGTTGTGACCAAAAAACCAATAGGGGTTTTCTTCCAAATATTGACACTCATCCTATTGAGTTTGAACATTGTGGGCCAAATGGAACTGAAGATATGTTCCGGAAACTTTTTTCAGTTTTTATGTAATAGTGACCTTGATCTTTGACCTTGTGACCCCAAAATCAATAGGGGTCTTCTACCAAATATGGACAATAATCATATGAAGTTTGAACATTGTGGGCCAAATGGAACTTTAGTTATTTTCAGTTTTAAAGTAAAAATGACCTTGACCTTTGACGTTGTGACCGAAAAACCAATAGGGGGTTTCTTCCAAATATGGACAATCATCCTATGAAGTTTGAGCACTGTGGGCCAAATGGAACTTGAGATATGTTCCGGAAACTGTTTTCAGTTTTTAGGTAATAGTGACCTTCACATTTGACATTGAGACCCCAAAATCAATAGTAGTTTTTCTGCCTAATATGAACAATCAACCTATGAAGTTTGT